>NC_056725.1:85560779-85611653 GCF_019279795.1 Protopterus annectens
TCTCTTCCCAACCTCCAAGATTCTTTCTCCCTCAAAGCTGTACCAACAAACTATATAAAATCTTTACTCTCTAAACTTAAACCCTGCTCCCCTTCAGTTGATAATATACCCTCCTATTTCCTACAGACTGCAGATTGCAGCAGAACCCCTAGCGTACCCAGTATCTATCATAGTCAACCGCTCTATTACTGAGTCCTATGTCTCCTCCAAATGGAAAAATGTCTATACATTGCTCATACACAAAGGAAGAAACTCATCAGACATATCTAACTTCAGACCAATTGCCATATGTCTCCCCTCTCTAAAAGTTTAGAAAAATGTATTCACAATCAGGTTATGCACTACTTACTTCAGGAAAACCTACTTACACGCACACAACACGGCTTTCGTCCCAAACACAGTACCACAACTGCACTAATATCCTTCATAAATACTACATCTCTTGCTCGTGAAAACAATAAACTTGTCTCTTGCCTGCTCCTGGACCTCTCCAAAGCCTTTGACACTGTCTCCCATCCTCTTCTCCTGGCCAAACTAACTAACCTTAATTTCTCTTCTCTTAGTATTTCCTGGTTCTCAAGCTACCTCTCAAACCACCAACAATCATTCAAATGGCTCTCTACTCAATCCCCCCTCCCCCCACTGTGCAAATGGGAGTCCCCCAAAGATCTATCCTTGGGCCTCTGCTCTTTAATATTTTCACCAATCTATTACACACCTCTTGCCCCCAATCATCACTTGTACAATATGCTGATGACTCTACTGTCATCACCACTGCAGACAATCCATCAGACCTCTACTCTACTACACAAGCATCATTTAATACCATAGCGACATGGCTCTGTGACAACAAACTAATTCTCAATCCAAACAAAACCAAGCCCTTACTCTTTGTAAGAACCTGTCTAATCTCAAATCTACTTTTACTATTTAATCTGGCAACAACACTGTCATCACAGCTGAACCTAGCACAAAACTGCTAGGAGTCGTAATAGATGATCAGCTTAAATTTGATCTACATGTCACAAACTGTATTAAAAAGACACATCAGAAACTATGACACCTTTACCGCAACAAGACATTCTTAACCAACAGGGCCAACATAACTCTCTCTCATGCATTTCTTCTTCATACTCTATTATACATCTGTCAATTATTCACAAGTCTGAACTCCACACTCCTCACCAAACTAGAAACTACCTATAATAAGGTTGCCAGATTCTCTGCAAATCAAACATATAAGTCTCATCACTGCATATCTCTTAAGCAACTAGACTGGCTAGAATTTCCCCACCTCCTCAAACTTCATCAACTACAACTTATCCACTCCATCTTATATTTGTCTGCCTTCTGTCCTAGCCTTACTTCAATTTTACCAAATACTCTCATGCTAGACCACTTCGCAGCTCCGACCAAGACCTGCTACAGATTTATAAACCTAAGACCAAAACAGGTTGTATACTCTATAATTACAACCCTGCCACATCCTGGAACAAACTACCTCTAGAAATGAGGTCACTTAACCACCCTAAACAATTCAAAATTACCACTCATGAATACCTAAAGAAAAACTGGTCTTGCCACTGTACTCATTCCCACATGACCCTCTTTCTCCTTAGTATCCAACACCCCCCTCCTTCCTCTGCCTATCTAATCTACACCCTCCCACTATTTCCTTTCACACCCCATCTTCCTTGTCTAACTTTCCACCGGCACTGTCCTTTAACAGCTTCCTTTTATCTATTATTTTCCCTGATCCCAACCTCCCGTCTCTCATCTTTCCTCTTCAGTATTTTTTTCTCCTATTTCTCTCCATATTACTTAATGGTAATTTACTATAAACACGTTATTCTGCTGATTTTTAGACTTTCCTTATCACCTGCTACTGTCTCTCCTCTTTTATCTCTCACCAGTTCATACCTTGTTTATTAACACAAAAGCCTTCTATATACCTCTGATCGTAAATCTTAAGTTTATTCTATGCTGGTTTACTGAGTCCATCCTAGATGTGCATTTCCTTTTCAAAACATTTTGCCTCACAATAGCGCTTTTTGGTTTCTCTACATCACTTCTCTACCATTGCAAATATTGTATAGATGTTTTTGAAACTTTTTGTGTACTCCTGAATATATAATTCTTTTTTATGTGCATGTAACTGAAATGTATTTTTAAGTTTTTGTATCTGTTGTATAATTTTATCTCACTGTGGACTTTTCTCCCCTGGTCTCTGCTGAAAATGAGCCACTAGCTCAGTCAGACTAACCTGGTCAACAAATGTAAAATAAATAAATAAATAATAAAATTAGTTTAAGGGTGTGCACACACAACAAAGTATTAGTTTAAGGGTATGCACACTTATGCAACCAGCATATTGTACGTTTTTTTTATATTTTTCCCCCTAACAGATTTGTTTGTTTTTCAATTGAACTGTATAGGTTATAGGTCACATTAAAGGTGGGAAAAGTTTTGAAATTATTTATTGTGGTCTCATTTTTTATATCACAAAAAACTGACATTTTAACAGTGGCATGCAATTTTTTTATATCCACTGTATATACATTTAAGTAGTTACGTCACAAATGTTATATGACAAGACATCAATAATAATTCACTTATTTTTGTAGTACTTGTAACCTCAAAGCGTTAATTTTTTTTCTGCTTGGAAAGCATTTTAAGTTTAAAGTTAAAAATTGACTAAAATGTAATAATTTCCTTTCACTGTTATTAATGTCCTCATCCCCCAACAGTGTTATGTTTTTTTTTCTGTGTCTGCTTGTTGTATTTTTTCAGTAAACTTTTTTTTCTCATTAAAAGTAAACAACAAAAACATTATCCAAGCACCTGTAGAACCAAAGATGTGAGGCAGATACACACTCTCATCAAATTCTCACACTTGGAAACTTCTCAGGAGAGTTAATGTGGCATCTTCCTATCTTTGAAGCAAAGACAGTTCATTTTTTCATTCTCTCAAACTCTGTGGTTTATACTTACTGACTAACATTTTTACAATTGTTTCCTTCACTTATGGATTGTAATTCACAGTAACTAACTTATCACACAGATCACTAGGAATCAAAAATTCTTATGTTAGAGAATATAGACCTTGGCCATGCTTGTCTGACCAGTATTTCTTAACATTTTGCTGCTCAGTATTCTAAATATTATATGCCTAGTCAGAAAAATGGTTTCAGCTGTTGCCAGTGGCTAATGTTTCTCCTAATCTGGCCTTTTTTCTAAAGACTTGCCTCAGATGCACTCAGCTCTGCAACTTCTGCCGCCACTAAACTGTGAGTGTTTCTGGTCTGCACCAGAGCATAACTACAGCAACGGAATGAGATCCCTGCATTTTACTAAACATGTCACTGGGACGACATAATCACCACTTAAGTATCTGAAACCCTATATACAGCAACAGTCTACTATACTCTATAATTTAGAAATCTCTCTGCTCCCGCAACTCACTGATATCTTCTTGTCACAAGCTGATGAACTTAACAATGACATAATATATGTATACCCAGATATTGAAAGACTCCCAGAAGTTATTCTGTAAATATATTTATGCTGTCATGGTTTGGGAACACAATACTTTGCAGCGATGTCTGCTTCAGGGTTACCAGATGGACCTAACAAGCATTCTAGCTGCTTCCTCTGAAGACTTGTGCTGAGGCACCAGAGAATTAATAAAATCTGTTTGTTATCCATTCCCCTTTTTCTTTTTTGTAGGTTTTATATTTATTTCTTGAGCTGTTGAAGTTTGAGTATCCCAGCTCTACCTGGCTGGCATATTTGGGCTCAGAACCTGGGTATGGACCTATACATCTGGACAGCATTCCTAGTCTGGCTGCTGAGTCATGTTATCTGATTTTCTAAAACAAGCCAGTTTTGCCTAAATTTCTCTTGTCTTATTTCAGATGCCTCCTTCGACATTATATTTTAAATCTCTATAGACCTGTTTGCAAATTTTATTGGAGTATCACTATGATAATTTAGGGAACCATTGTGATTAATAAGCCATAAAGACACATCAGTTAATGACAGCATTCTACATCAAAACATACTTCTCCCCTGAAGTTTTACTGGTTATAATTCACAAGTAAATTACAATCCTAATAAATCAGTGTCCCCCAGACAGTACCCAAATCTATATCCACCATGCAGGAACCAGACAACACTGAAAATACCTAAGTATTACTACCCAGTCTAGGGATGAACCCTTCTCCAACACCTGCAGCCCCATGAAAATAATCCTGCATAAGAGAATGCTATGAAAAAATATGGCTAACGTACCTTGAGCCGATTGCCACTGCATGTGTAAAGCTGATGTCCCTGTAAAAACAGAGAAGCTATGCTCAAAACTTGTATGACCAGGAACTGGATGTGTTCAGACACACCCATCTGGAGACATCACTGATGGATATTTCAAGTGCCATTTGCAAAGGGGCACCGCAAGTACAGCACTTCACCATGGACACCTGAACTGAGTGGATTCCCCAGACAGAAATGTCAAGAACTCCTCTGTCGGTGATGACATTGTTGACAGCCCCTCACATGTGGGATTCTCTTCTGTGGTAGGTAGGTTGCCATACTGTATGCCTCTGTGATCATGTTAGTCTGTGGACATGCTCATAGGTCCAGTTTTAGCCACTAGCAGCAATAATATCCTCTATAGGGTCCCACTGAATACACACATGGAAGGCCCAGTCAGATTTTGTAATGCTGGAGCATCAGCTGACCAGGATAATGGAGGGCCTGAATGATGTCCTTCTCTATGTGGAAGAATTTCCTGTTTTGGTTGTCATAGCATCACAATGTTCCCCTTGTGCACAGTCATACTCACAGGCATGCTACATGCTACTGGTGTTTCAGAAATCCCTAGTCACAATTATGAAGAAAAAAAACTCTCCCTTCACTTGCACTGCCATTTCCATAAGTGGTTTCTTAGTTACAGCTTGGCACATGAATTTCATGTTTGTTTATTTATATTAACTTCAGTCCATATCACGCCTCTTGGCTTCTCCTCAATAGCCCTTGTACAGTCACAGAACACATTTCTAAATCACAGAATTGACAACATCTGCACATTCACAAACACACATTCAAATCAAAAACAATTCAACAACTGCTCATCCTGACACCAAAGACACACACACAGTCAAGATTTTTTTCAGGGGGAACAAGCCTCTATAATCCTTAAAAATTAATATAACCAACTCCTAGATTTCACTTACCTTAGAGAAAGTACCATTCAGGTCACTGAGTTTTGCACTTGTCTCACTCCACATTTACATCACTCATGACTCCAATCATTCACTCACGCACACACACACACACACACACACACACACACACACACACACACACACACACACACACACACACACACACACACACACACACACACTAAACCTGACAAACCTTTGATCAGAGTCACTCAGTTAGACCTATACAAAGACACGTTTACAACTTCCAAGACAGCAACCTTTTGAATACCCCCCCCCCCACAGACACACCAAACCAGACAAATTTCTGATCAATCATACACTCAGAAACCCTCCACCAACACACACACACACACACACACACACACACACACACACACACACACACACACACACACACACACACACACACACACACACACACACACACCATTCATAGGCTCATAGGATCATAGGAAGTTACTAGCCTATTGGCCTTGAGGCCCTAATAAGCCTAGCCAAGAGTTTAGCCCATGTTTAGACAAGTCAGCACCCAAAGCCCCTGTCCAGCAGGGGCACAGGTGGAATCCCAGGGGTGTATTTTCTGTTTCCCATCCAGTTATCCAGGTTGCACTTAAAAAGGGATAATGAGGTACTCTGCTTGACGTAGATAGGGAATCTATTCCACAGATGGTGGAAGTCTCTGGGACACAAATCTCTCCCACCAACAAGTCCTACTGATGTCACAGACCAGGCTGAGGTCACGCATCTGGGTTACTCAAGTGGAGCTTGACTTGCGGATATGCAGCTGTCCCATAAAGGTGGGGTCTGAGATTGCTTTGCATGCCAGACAGAGGTCACCTCTGAGGAGTCTGTATGAAACTGAGTAGAGGGACAGGGCTTTAGTCTATCTGTGTAGGATAGATGTTTGACACCCTGGATTCTCCTGATGAGGAACCTCTCTAGTGTCTCCAGCTACTGCATGAGCTTTGTGAGGTACATGCCAAAGGGTGCGGTGTACTCAATAATTGGCCTTATAAGGGAGGAATACAGGGATGTTATGACCTCTTTGTCCCCAGATAAGATACCCTTACTTATGAGATGGGTCATATAGAAAGCTTTCCGTACAATGGAAGCAACATGGTGGTCAAAAATCAGGTTGCTATCAACCTGAGTGCCCAAATCCCTCACTACTGATTGCGTACTTAGGATGTTGTTATTAATGTGATAATATGTGGGGAGATCACTCTCCCCAAAGGGGATGATGATGCATTTTATGGCATTCAGCTTGAGGCCATGTTTCTGGCACTAGTCATTTGTTTGGGTGAAACCCTCTTGGAGGATGTCCACATCACTTGGGAATTGATGACTGCTCCCAGCTTGCAGTCATCTGCAGACTTGGTCAGCAATAGCCCACTGGTTTTGGCCTGCACCTCAGACAAGTATATCCTGAATAAGAGAGGCCCCAGGACCGATCCCTGGGGTATGGCTTTCGTTACAGGTCTACTGCTTGAGGTGGCTTCCCCTATTTTGATTAGGTGGATTCTGTCTATGAGCCAGTTTGCTACCCATCTAGTAACATATGGATTGATGCCTAGTTGAGATAGGTTATCTATTATCCCCGAGTGGGGAATATTGTCGAAGGTTTTGGCCAGGTCAAGGTAGGCAGTGTGCACTGTCTTCCCCTCATCTGTGGCTTTATTGACTGTCTCAAAGAAGTCAACCAGATTTAACAGACATGACCTCCCCTTGACAATGCCAAATTGTGTGGGGTTGAGTGTTTGGAGGTTGCCAGTGTTCGTGTTAATGAGGTCCATGATAATCTGTTCCATGGCCTTGGAGATCAGGCTAGTTATGCTGCTGGGTCTATAATTTCCCAGATCAGGGGACGCTCCACCTTTGTGTAAAGGGATGACAGTGGCTGGGAAAAAGCTGGTATTCAGGCTTTGGTTGAATAAGGTGCCTAATGGTGCTGCAAGTTCATTCCTGAGTTCATGTAGGATGCAGTCTGGGATGTTATCAGGTCCATGGAGGCTGTAGTTTTTGCCTTTGAGAGGGCAGTGATGACCTTTTCCCCAGAGATAAGGGGTGGGGGGCAGGTACTGGGGATGTCCTGATTTACTGATGGGGCAACAGAGGGGCAAATTGTTTGCTGAATCTGTCATCCAGTAGATTGGCTATATCTACAACATTTGTGTATGTGGTGTCCTTGACCACCAGTTTTGAACAGATCTGAGTGCTTCCTTTGAGATTGTGCGGACATATGTGAAGAAGGTTTTATGACTGTCTCTAGTAGATGTGGTCATTCTTTCAATCACACAACATATTTAAATTTCCCAGGATTCATGGATTACCAAAGCAGGTCTTTGTCCTCAGCTCTGAGGTTTAAAGACAGCTTTAATACAAAGGTTTGATTTTGCAATGCATTTTGTCAAGCCTGTTGTTCAAATGTTGTTAGGTATGCAGTGCCAGCATATACAGTGTATCTGACAGATCAAAGGGTACTGTTGTAAATAGTGTGCCATAGATCGAAGGATGTCATAGTGCCCAAACAGTCCCTCTGTGTGTATATAGATAGTAGTGCATGCAGTGCAAGGAGTGACCCTAGTGGCCATGAAAGCTGGACTGAGACAATTCTAGTGTTATATCATGTGCCCAAGGGACACTCAAGGACAGGGTGCACCTGGTTTACTGGATAGTGACCTACAGGGCAATACATTGACTGTGCCACAGGGACACAGCCACAGATGAAAAAAACATTGGCATAAACAGAGGCCGCAGAAAATGTGTGTCAGCCATGTAGTATGGTAAAAGCCAGTCACCAGTAAATGACACAGTACTCTCCCTCTCTTTCTGAGACATGCCTACATATGATGGATATAACTGACACTAGCACGGGGCATAATGCTGGGTAGGCTGATCAGTGTGCCCTGTATGGATGGCAGGACTATGGCAATGGGCATAGCAATGTAGGAATGTAGGGGGACATTCCAGCAGGTGTGATGTAGAGTATGACAAATGCATGGTAGAGGGACACCCACATGCAGGCCTTTGATCAGTATCCTGATATCAATGGTGCTTCACAGATGTAGTATGGACAGGAGAGCATGGCAGACTGAATATAAAGTATATATGTGTATGTGTGTGTGTGTGTGTGTGTGTGTGTGTGTGTGTGTGTGTGTGTGTGTGTGTGTGTGTGTGTGTCAGAAGGCATATCATAACAGTTGAAAAGGGTTCCACTATTAGTAGTACATACATATTCTTGTACCTGGAGAGCCATTCCATATACCTTTGCTGTCACATTTATTTATTTATTTATTACTTATTTGTTTATTTATTTATTTATTTATTTATTTATTTACCTGACATTTATTTACCGGGAGAAATACTTCAAGTGCAAAAACATTTCAAGTAGAGCAAAATAAAATAATTAGTATTTATAGATATGGTCTTTCACTTAACAGAAACTAATTAAAATACAGTAAATCAGTAGCACAAATATAACAAAAAGATTACCTACTTATGATAATTATAGAATAATTTTACATAACATTTCGTATCTATGCTAGTTATGGCATAATGAATTTATGGTATACATAAGTAAAAAAGAAGTAAGTTGCTTATCATTTAGAAAAGAAAGGAAGGGAATGTATCAGAATGAACAAAGAAGAAGAGAGGTGACTTTAGAGAAAGATAAAACTGAAGTGGACATGGTAAATAAAGCAAAGAGCAAGGTAGGTGAGGAGAGAGGAAAGACTAAGAGGGAAAACTAAAGAGATAAAGGTAAAACAGTGTTTACAGTAGAAGAGAAAGAAGGTGGAGGGGTGTTGATATGAAAAGAAATGACCCTGGAGATGAGCAGGAGCATATCCAAGATTTAGAGAGGTGTTCCTGAAGTGCATTCTTGAAGGATGTATGAATGTGGTTACCTCTTAAGGATAAGAGAAGGGTATTCCAGATTTTACCTATAGAGAAGGAGTATAGATTTTTTCCGACTGATTTAGTTGGACAATGTTGTTGTAAAAACTGTTTATTTTCTAACCTGAGAGATCTGCTTGGAATGTAGGAATATAGCAATAACCCACGCCTGGGTGTGGGTAATGCTAAATTTACCCACGGTTGGCGTGGTAAATTTAGCATTACCCACACCCAGAAGTGGGTTATTGCTATTATACCATGACATTATTTAAGAAAAGAAACTATTACTTTTCTTAAATAATGGCATAGTATAATGCCTGTTTACTGCCCTTCCGCAGATGTCTGGCATCCGCGGCAGTTCTGATGTACTGCGCGCCTGCGCAGTACATCAGAGCTGTGGGCAAAAGCAACGGAGAAAGCAAGATCTCCGTTGCTTTTTATGTTTCGCTATGTTAAATGAGTTTAACATAGCGAGACAGTTTTAAAATAAGCAACGGACATCTCCGTTGCTTATTTTAACTGTCTCGCTATATTAAACTCATTTAACATAGGGAAACACTAAAAAGCAATGGAGATCTTGCTTTCTCCGTTGCTTTTTAAAACACTGTCGCTATGTTAAATGGGTTTAACATAACGAGACAGCTTTAAAATAAGCAACGGAGATCTCCGTTGCTTATTTTAAAGCTGTCTCGCTATGTTAAACCCATTTAACATAGCGAGACAGTGTTTTAAAAAAACGAGTTATACTAATGGAAAAAAGTCCGGGCGACCGGACCTTTTTCCATTAGTATAACTCGATTTACAACGGGCACGCTGGCCAATCAGCATGCACGTTTTGGGGGGATCATGGTATAATAGAAGATAGTATTTAAGGCCAGACAAGCCTTGGGTGTATGAATGATTTTATGTGCTGTGATTAGATGAATAAAGGTAAGGTGAAGTGGAAGTTCAAGCCAACTGAGTTTGTGAAGGGCCATGCAGTAATCAGAGGATTATTTTGCATTGGTGGAAAACTTAGCAATTTTGTTGTAGCAAGTTTGAACATTGTTGAATAGTGGGTCTCCATATAAGAGAAAGAGGGTAGATGGTAGGTAGTAGCTAGAGGTGCATTTAGTGTGAGTGTCTAGGAATTTTTTGTGATGTTAGAGAGTTCCCAATTTCTGATGAGTTTTCTTCATTTTATTATGTATATGCAGGCCAAACTTAAAAAGTTCATCAATAATGATGTCTAGTAGTTTTGTGTGAGAGACATGTTCTATTATAGTGTTGTTCTGAGAGAGAATAGTAAATTGGTATTTATTTGGAGAGTATGTTTTGGGAGTGAAGAGCATTAGTTTAGTTTTAGAGGGATAAAAAAGAGTCAGGTCTCAATGGAAGTAAATGCAGCTTGGGTAATTTGTTGAAGATGTAGCATGGAATCAGATGAATACATGACTGTGGAATCATCAGCATACTGTATTAATGTACTGTGTTGGGAAGCAGTATATAGATCATTAGTAAAAATGTTAAATAAGAGGGGACCAGGGATAGATCCTTGAGGAACTCCAGTACAGACGTCTTGAAAAGCAGAGAGGAAGTCTAGCCATCTGACTGCCTGCTGTCTCTTAGAGAGATAAGTGGTAAACCAGCTGATGGTGGAAGGGTTAATCCAAGCTTTGTAAGTTTTAGTAATAGCAGATGATGGGGAATAGTATCAAAAGCCTTAGATAGATCAAGGAACAGAGAGGATACAAGTTTATCTGAATCACAAGCTTTATTTACTGTGTCAATGAAAGATAATAAGGATGTGTTAGTACTGTGTCCAGGTCTAAATCCAATCCATGTAGGAGTGAGTAGCTGATTGTCAAGAAGGTAATGGAGTAGTTGTGAACGGATGCATTCCTCCAGAAGTTTAGAGAGAGGTGACAGAAGGACAATGGGTCAATAGTTAGACAATTCTATACCTCCTTTGTGTAATGGTATAATGAAGGATTTTTTTCCAGAGAGTTGGGACATAAGATTCTAGAATAGATCTATTGATAAGACTTGATATAGGAATGCAATGGCATCATTCAGCTGCCATCTTAAGATATTCTACAGGAAGGTAGTCAGGAGAGTTAGTGCCAGTTTTCTGTTTGAGAAGGAGCTTCTTAACTGTGTTAGTATGAACAGGCTGTAGAGAAAAAGTTGGTGAGGTAGAGGAAGCAGTGGAGTGGAAGAGTAAATATGGGTCAAGGGGGGTAGGGAGGTGGCAAAGAACCATTAGAGATGGAATGTGATGCTGGTGAGCCATGTGTGGTAGTGGGTGGGAAGAGCTGATATGCTTGAGGCAATATTTTGTATGCACTGAATAAAGTGGTTGTTAAAGATGTTAGTTATTTGTGTGTTGCTTTTGTCTGGAAGGGGGTTAGGGTTAGTTTTTTTTTTTTTGCCAGGATTGAGAATAGATGAAACAGAGGACTCAAATTTTGGGGAGTTGTGTTTATTAGTGGATAGCAATGTGAATTAATTCTCTCTTTTGTCTTTTGTTACTGCTTTTTGAGTCAGATTACAGAGATGCCTGTAGTTATTTAGGTCTGAGGGAGATTTAGAAGTGTGTCATAATCTCCAGAGCTTATCTCTAGATCTCATAAGGTCTTTTGTAGTTTTTGATAACCAAGGTACATAGTTGTTTTTAATTCTTTTCCTATGTGGTTGTGCTAGATTGTTTAGTATGCCTAGGAACGTTGAAGTGAAATGATTGACTGCATTATCTAGAGGAAAATTTTTGAGGATGGACCAGTTAATAGCTTTTAAAGTTTCAGTTAGAGAATGTTGGTTAAAGTTAGAGATGTTTTGAATAGTTTTATACTGATGGTCTTTTAGAAGGTGGGAGAAAGTTCTAATGGGATAAGCAGGGAGTTGATAGCTCAAAGTATTAGGAAGGGTCCCAGAATTAGAGAATTTAGCAGGGTCAAAAAACAAAATCCAGTCAAGTATGGAACCCTGGTTGTTTTTACTGGAGAATTTAGTGGGGATGATGATGAGCTGAGTGAAATTACAAATGTTAAAGGTTAAGACAGGGAAATTATAAGAAAGGTTCTGCCAGTTGATATTATACTAGTATAATAGTTTCATTGTGTATGGTATTAGACATCCAGGATAATATGTCCTCAGGGATATGGATGTTTGGACCTGGTGGAATATATATAACTGTAAGGCATAGAAATTTGCAGTTATTTATTTTTAGGAATGTGAGAAGGATTTCTGCTTTGTGAAACTGAGGAATGGATATAGTATGAGTAGTAATATTAAGAGATTTATAATAGAAGAGGGCAATACCTCCAGCTTTCTTATGGTTCCTGTCTGTTCTAATAACATTATAACCAGGAGGTAATATTTCTGTATCATTTGTGATAGGTTTAAGCCAAGTCTCTGTGGGAGCTAGAATGTCAGGATTTTGGTGTGATAACCATGCATGGAAGTTGGAATTTTTTTTACACATGCTTTGAAAGTTAATGTAACTATTTTGAGGGATTTAGAGTTAAAAGTTGCAAAGGGAGGATAGTAAGAACTCATAAATCTGCCACAGCAGCTGAAAAACATAAATGGAAAGGAAATATCCATTAATCAAGTTTCCCACCTATGAATGATCAACCAAGACTAAATCACAGTAGGATTCTATTGTCATTAGCACTTACAATAAAACTCTGGGGTGCTTTTCCTAACTTCCTCTTCTGACTGGCAAAGAAGGTCATGGTTAACGCATCTTCAGATTGCTGTAGTGATGCCTGCATTGCTTTCCAGTGCAGGTGATGCACGTGTTATCACTCCCCACCATGACAAAGCAGTGCTAGGCATCCATTTTATTTTATTTTATTTTACATTTGTTTACCGGGAAAGCTTTTTCTTTTTCACTGAAGGCCTGGGGAGAAAAGCTCCAAGAAATGTACAAAAGTATAGAAAAAGTACAATAAATGTAGGAAAAGTACAATAGCTGTAGAAAAAAGTACAAAAGATGTAAAGAGAAGTACAGAAAAAATAGCAGAAAAGTACTAAGCACAAATAATAAAACAAGAATTGATCTACATGCATGATGGAATTAGCTACGGACGATCTTTACAAATTTGATATATCTATCTGATTGACAAATTTCAGAGGAGTTATACAATATACACATATTAAAACTAATTCAGGTTAACATTATATGTGGGAAATGCCCATTTTGAAGAATAAACAGATATCTACAATGTCGATACAGTATATATCCGTTTGCAGTTCAGAAGACAGTAGAAGGATATTAATGAGTTGTAGGCTTCTGAGATTATGTGTGCGCCAGAAACTAGCCAGAACAGGAGAAGAGCAGAGCCAAGTTTCAGTTGTGTGTGACCTTAGAAGTTTTTGAATTGTACTATAGAGCAGTTGGAGGTTATTGAGGCTGGAAGTTTGTTCCATATATTGGGAATGAAGTTTGAGAAGAGTGAGTCCCTAGCTGAGTTGTTTGCTTTTGAGATGTTAAGAAATATTTTTTTGCTGGAGTGGAGAGAGCAATTATTGGTGTGTGGCAGTATAAGATTCTGGAGAGCAGGGTTTTTCTGGTTGATACAGGATTTTATGGGCAAAAGTTAGTTGATTATAGAGTAGTAGTTGTGGTAGTTCTAGCCAGTTTAGTAGTTTTAGAGACGTACAGTGATGTGATCTAGATGGGAAATCTGTAATGAACCTGGCAATTTTATTATAACAGGACTCTAATTTAGCTAGATTAGTTTTTCTGAGGTTGGTTAGAATGGGAGAGACGTATAGGAGTGATGCCAAGAGGTGTGTATGAGTAGTGGTAGCTTTTGTGTTTACGGTCAGGAATTAATTGTTTCTGTAGAAAGCAGCTAATTTCTTGTGTACTTTTTTGATGGTTTGAGAGATGTGTATGTCACATTTCAAGTTGTTGTCAATTTCAACACCTAGAAGTTTGGTATGGGTAACTGGTGTGATAGTGATTTTATTTTTGGATGTGATATCGAATGACAGGCTGAGTGGGGAAGCTCTTGTAGGATAGAAGAGAGGGAGCTTGGTTTTGTTTGGATTTAGAATAATTTGGGTGATTTTGTACTGGAAACCCTCATAAGAGGTCCCCAGCTTGCACTTCATGTAATCTCGATGTAGGGAATAAAGACAAATTACAGACTCTTTCCTGCCACCACCTAGAAGTTCTCCCACAAACAGCACCCTCAGAAGCCATGGCCATTTTAGCGGTCACAGTCATGAGGAAAATGGAAGCAGATTTATGTCAACATATGTTGCAGGTGTCACATGATGCACATTGACAGGCAACAAGGCAGTATGACAATGCACAATACCTCCATGTAATGGTGCATAGATAACCGGCATGCCAGGGTGGTGTTTATGATATGAAAGACTTCTTCTTCCTTCAGCTAGTCTCCAATCCCCTGAGTGCATTGGTAGCAGTATCCTAGTCCCACATACCTTTCTCTCCAACACTTACAGTTTTGAATGTTGGTCCTACAGAAAGTTGATATGGAAACTGCTTAATATAGCAAGAGCTTTCCTGGAAATAGCTGAAGCATTTGTTGTGGTTTGCTAGTTCCACCCCTACCATTTTGTCCAATGTGTCCAGTTTTGAGCTTTGATTCTGCAGAAAATTTATAAGAAAACTGCTTAATGCAGCAAGTTTCCCTGGAAATAACCTACATAAAACAAGGAGCAGAAAAGACACTCAAGTGGACACACAAGGGACTGCTCAAACCTAGTTTTGTGTTTAACACTTCCAATTATTCCTTTAAATGTTAGTGTATGGGTTCTCTCAAGTAGCATACCTCACAATATTTATTATAGAGACCTCAGTGATAAACTGGCATTAGCCTGCATAGCTATAAAAATGGAAGAGACTGAACCCTCCATCTAATCTAAATGGTGAGCTGTACTATTCCCTGTCAAGGCATACTGCTTTCACTTAACCTACTACAGAGAATGGCACATGCCGTAGTAATACCTCACAAATCACAGTAATAACTCCAACCATTTTCTTCTCACCTCCAAATCCCTGACCTCAACTCTCTTCAGCTCATTCTTCCTGTCCAGTCCAATCTCACATAACTCTTCACTCTCGCAGCCTTCCTACTCACTGTAACCCCCCCCCCATCTCTTGACCTTCCCTACATCATCTATACACTCCAAAATACTCATCTACTCTTACTGTCACCACAACAGGTCCACCCACCTGCTACCTTAGACCCATATCACATACTATAAGATTACCTAACCTTAACTTACCTGCCATAACCCATCTCCCTCATAAACCTAACCCACAAGAACTCTAATCCCACTTCATCCACGCTAAACTCATCTAACTGTGGTATAGTTAGATCACTTCCACAGCTACACTCTATTTTTATTTCTCTCCATAATCAAGTCCCACATCAAAGTGAATGTCTTTTATACTCCAAACATGATACTAATTTGCTTTCTTTTATCAGTACTACTTACCTTCCGATCCCACCTTACATCTTACTCCATTCCACTCTTAGAAGTATTAGTGACTAATTCCTGCCATTCACTCGTGGCCTTAATTACAGTCTTGTGTCCATCATTCCTCTTCAACTTTAGAATAATAGGCTATTGAAAATACAGATGCAAAAACTAAAATGTAAAATGTCTATCCCACCAGAATATCATTATTTTTCCACACCTCAGTAAAATATTTTCATATAAAACCAGATCCCCTTATTTTCAATAATCCCACATCCCAACTGTTCTCCTAAAACTCTATGGTAACATACATACCAACCCTGGCTCTACTGGAATAGCAGCTAACCATACCTCTCAACCACTTAGTATAAGAAATCTGTACAAAGCCTAAAATAATGGGGGGACAAGGGCCCAAAAATAGGGACAGATTTGAAATCTTGCTCTTATAAATGTAGAAAGTTGCTAGAATAACAGGACTTGTGTTAGCAAAAATTTTCTGAAGGATATGAAATCTGAAACCCAGGTTTTTATTTTATTTAATATTTGTTTACCAGGAAAGTCTGACTGGGACAGAACCCATTTTCAGTGGAGGCCTGGGGAGATACACTTCAGATGCATGTCTCTGGAATATAGGAGGAAACCAGTGCACCCAGAGAAAACACAAGTGAATGCAGAGAGGGCATACAGACTCCACACAGAAGGCACTCCAGCCGAGAACTGAACCAGAGAACCTCTTGCTGTGAGCAACAATGCTAACTGCTGCACCACTGCGCCGTCCACATAGACAGATGTAATTATTTAATGACTTCAGTACTCAGTGATTTGCCAGAAAACCACACATTTTATGAGGAACCCCCAAAAATATGATGCAAAAATCTGGACAAGCTGCAAAAATCTGCACAGTTGAGATGTATGCAGCTAACCAATCAACTTACAGCCATCCCAAGAGCACTACACCTCTCAAATCTAACAGCATCCTCTTAGGGCTGTAGCCCTTCAGTATCAACATTGGCAGACTTATCAATGAGGCTGCCTGAGTTCCATACCTGGGATACCTCCCACACACCTGACATTAATGCAGTTACAGAAACTTGGCTAAAACCATGTATTAAGAATGAAGAAATGTTGCCATAGGAATCAATGCAATTAGGGCTGAGTGTATAAGTAAAATGTCTGGTTGGGTAGTTATCATATATGCTAACACTTTAGGACTCTTCTGGAGTTTACCAAAGCAAATATGAAGCAGTGTCTTTCAGCTAACCATCCATTGCAAATTATATACTGAGAAACAGTGAGCCAAAAAAACATAAAAAAAAATATATATTTTTTTGCAGGGGGGCAAACCCCCCTACACACCACAAAATTATATATATATATATATATATATATATATATATATATAAATATATATATATATATATATATATATATATATATATATATATATATATAAAATACCAGTCTCTCAATCTCACAACGGTGAAGAAAAGAAAGAAAAAAAAAAAGGCAAACCGCCAACTTGTACATATGTTACACAAAGATGAAATGCTGTCACACTAAAGACACATGATGGCAGAGTCAGTGATGACTTGTAGACATTCCTTCTTCCACTGCCTATATAAAGTAACCCAATTCAACAAAGCAGAAACATTAGTCACCCTATTACAAACAAACTGAAAAAGGGTCTATGTATAATTGCTATCTATAGTTCACTAAATCACAACCCTTTCACAATAGAAGGCATATTTTCTTGGACTTCAACAAATACCTCTCATGAAACTCTCATACTTGGAGACTTCAACAACGATTGGGTCTCACTGAATCAAAGTCTAACCTCAAACTTTATTAACTTTTTCAACTTCACCCCGTTGGTCAAGACATTGTTTTGTGCAATTTAGTTTCTGAAACTCTTTTTGCTCTTTGAATGGACCATAATCATAGGATCATAGGAGATTACTAGGCTAATAGCTCTGGGACCCTTACAAGTCTAGCCAAGAGTTTATCCCCAAAAAAGAAACCTCAATCAGCACCTGTAGCCCCTGTCAATGAGGGACACAGGTGAAACCCCTGGGACAAATTTGTGGTTACCCATCCACTCATCAAGGTTGCGCTTGAAGAGGGTATTTTTTTGCCGTATTTTGTTTGACGTGTATGGGGAGTCTATTCCAGAGACGGGGCAGCCTCTGGGAGATAAACCTGTCTCTCCAGCAGGTTTTGTTGATGTCACATATTAGGTTTAAGCCTTTTGATCGGGTACTGTGCAAAAAGTTAGACTTACAAATATGAAGCATCTCTAGTAGAGCAGGGTCTTAGATTGCCTTGTAGGCGAGACACAAATCACCTCTGAGCAATCTGTATGATACAGAGTAGAGTGATAATGATTTGAGTTGTACTCAATTACTGGCCTAATAAGGGAGGAGTACAGAGAGGTAATAGCCTCCTTTTTTCTGGATGCAATCCCTTTGCTTATGAGCTGAACCAAGTAAAAGGCTTTTCTGACCACTGAATCCAACTCTTCTCCTAGGTAATAGTATTGACTGGAACTGGTCAATCTATCTTTCTGCCTTTGTCAATGCTGAAGGGAAATAATTACTTAGAAGCTGTGCTTTTTCACTACATGTTTTTGCCCACCATGCCATCAGATTTAGTTTTACCCACCTTCTCCCTTCTCATTCCTTGAACACAGTTTAGGCCTCTGCTTTTCTGACAGTCTTTCTTGCACATTTCTGTTTAATTGGAATTATTATTATTATTAGTGTCTCTCTATTCAGCATTTCCTTGTTTTTCTAAACCCTGTATACTTTTTACAAACCTTTGATGCTACTACCTCATTTAACATGCATAATGGACTCTTCCTTTCTCATTTTTTTCTTATTGTTTTACAAAAATGGTCGTTGTTTTGGTACAGGCAGTCTTCATGTTTCCTGAGTGTTCTTCCTTTCCAGCTTCAGTGTTGCTTAGTATTGTTTTTCTGCAGTATGATTCCATACTTTAAAAGCCCATATTGCAAAAGTCTACCATCAAGAACTCCAGGAAAAATTGACTCTAATGTTAAGCTGACTGCACAGCACAGCACCCTATTTGGTGATGACTTGTTTCAAAGTAGTGTCAAACTGGCATCTCATTTCCAAACGTGAGCTCTTGTGTTCCTCCTCATTTGAGAATATTATGCCCAAGTCTGCTAGGTCATAAGTATGTTTTCTTATATGGTCAGGCCTTATGTTTCAAGGACATCAATAAAAACCACACAGTTTGGTGTAGAGGTATTCAAGATGTTGCACTGAATACTAGCACTATAAATTCTCTGCCACCCTCCTCTGATGTTTAATGATATTATCCTTTTATCATCTTTTTTCTCTTTAGGCAGAGTTGACCTGTGTATCCTTTGTGCAGGCTGCACCCCTATTTCTCATTTCCAGTGGCTGCCCAGTTTTCACCCCCTCCCCTTTAACTTGCTTGAATGTTGTTTCCTTGTAAATTGGGGGGGGGGTGTAGAAGTCCATACGAGTACCTGTAATATCAGTGCATACAGTACATGTGAATATCAGTAATATTACAGTATACTATTGTAGGTGAAGTGGTATAAAATTAAAATATATATGGATATATATCACATAACTTTACTGGCTTTTTCATCAGGACTGAATTCCTAGTGACTTCGTGTCCAGAGACATCCTAATGAGCAAGGGGTTTCAGAAAATGTTTTAACTATGAGAAATATTCTTTAGCACTGTGACTATCTGAAAACAGAATGAGTAAAAGAAAACATGATGTTCTGATTCAAAGCCCCCACCCCCCAAAAAAATAGATATCGCAGGTCAGAATAATTCAAGAGAACAGTGAACAAAGATCAAGAAATACGATGTGCCATGCATATGACTGCGGGTATGGAGTCTGCACTACCGACAGTAATTTTCACGCATTTTAGATGACAGGGATTATGTTACTAGAACTACGTTCTTGCTGCTGTCCCATACACCCTTTTAGAAATTAATATATCCAAGTGTTAACCCATGACAGTTTGTATATGCACATCTGCTCTTCAAATGTTGCTTCTATTAAATATTTAATATCTTTCTAAGAGGACAAAGCCTTCTAAAAAAGATGTATAGAAATCTATATTAAAAATGTCAGATTGGTTACATAAGGATGTTATACAATGCTCTACACTTAACAGTTGTTATTATTTCACGCAGAGTTAATAGGGATTACACAAAAATGTACTAATTTTGTACAGTGAGTATGCCTAGCTACTTCCTAGGACAACACTGCATAAATTGTAGGTTTGGAATCTACCAGGAAATGCATGCAAGTAAGAAAATAAACACAGCAAGAATTCTTAAAGTTACACAATGCACCCCCCCATAAATGCACACAAAATAGTATGTAATTTAAAGGGTAAGTGGAATTACTGTCACACTTTCTGTATTCTCTGTGATATTCATGTATTTGATTATTTCTACTCTGCTTTTCTAACTATAAGTTGAGTCATATTAACATCACTGTATTGATATTGTATGTTATTTTTGTAATTGTATTTCTAATACTGTAATTGGAATCTTATTTTATCTGTATTTGTCTCTTGTGTGTGGAGCTTTTATCCCTGAGCCTTCCCTGAAAAAAGATCTGTGTCCAGTTGGACTTTACCATTTAACAAATGTTAAAATAAATAAAATAAATAAATAAACAAATACATGTGATATGATAAATAGTCAGAATATAGACTAAATATATTATTTTTTAAAGTTTTAAAATATTTTTTAAGTGACAAAAAAGCCCCATGTCACTTTAAATCTGAATCTTGAAACAATTTTAATTCATCTCAAAGTACGTTTCAAAAATACGTGACTAATAAACATGTCTGTTTAAAACAGATTGCTACTTTAAACCACACACACACACAAACATAATGTTGTGGATTATCCCATTATAGTAAAACGCCCACCCCAAACTTCCAGGAAGTGTGATCTTATTGGCTTTGCCTCTGCATGCCATAATTTAGTGCAGAAAGGATCAGTTCACTGCTACATTACCTTTCCAGTAGTAAGTGAGCTTTGTACTTCACTGCAAAGAAACCTCTGAAAGTAAGCTGATCATGAAAAAAGCAAGCAGGTTAGTGGTCTAAGCTCCTGTTCTCTTTGATGAGTTCACAAAACTGTTTTTCAGGGTTTGTAAGTCTGACCCTTAACTTCTAAATTAGAACTTAACTTTTCTTTTCACCTGTTTTCTTGCATGTTTTTCTATTGCTACGAGGCTTGTTTATCATGTTGTGTAAACTATCCATATGAATCATCTATGAATGTTTTGTGTGTTGGAAAGACACATACTTTAAACAGGAAGTAAATTGTATGTCTTGTAAGCTCTTTTCATAGGCTTGCGTGACTGCTGCAGCCAGTTTACTTTGAAATCCTTTTACGAACATTGCTGCTTAACCCTTTGTGGTGACTGTTGTACTTTTTGAGTCAGTTTTGCTGAATTGTTTAAATTACTTGGATGTTTTTAAAATATGTACCAAAAAACATCACTGATATGATTAATTTAAGCATGCCTTCTAAAAGCAGTTTTTGTGCTTGATGTTGAGGGAGAAGCAGATGGTAAGCAAAGAAAGTAAGTAAGTGTACTTAATGTTTGCAAATAGGGCAGGGCTGTAAGGTTTTCAGTTTACAGGTGTTTTATATTAGGCTGCTTACTCTGTTAGGGGCTGGGCTACCTTTATGTGAAAAGCATGCTAAAATCTTTCCTGAGAGCTTGCAATGCTCTCCAAGTCACCTGCATTTTTTTTTAATTTAAATAATGACAAAAAATGAGGAACAAGGAATATCAAAATGAATTACATAGATATGACTTACTGTACAACATGGCAATATTGTCCATAGTCAAAAGTTTTCTTTGTTTTGTACCTCTGTCCTTTACAATATCAAAAATGCAGTATGGAGAGTGCATTTTCTGGATAAGAAAGTAGGAATGTCTTCAAGTCAGGGGTGCACAGGATTGTAGTCTCATTAAGAGAGTTATTTTTCAAATTTATTTTTAAATAGTGATTGAAATTAGAACAGTAGGTGTTCACTAAGAAAATGTACTAAAACAGTCTTTCAGCCTCCCCTTCTATCAAATAGTTAACTGATCCACCGATGTAGGGGTGGTTATGTAAGCTAGCCAAGTGTAGTACAGACCATTGTAGCTATGCAGTTAATAAGGCATTTCATCCCGAGCAGTATTGCAAGAAAGGAAATGGTAGGCATGATTTGCTTGCCTTTGTTAACTGAAACACTTTGGCTGCAAGCCACCCTTCAATCTAGGACACGACTGAAATGCTGTCATGCTCTAGCCAGGCAATCTCACTTTAACATTCACAATTCTGGGAGAATGTTCTGGTAAGGGCATGTGTGGGAAGTCCTTATGGTGATTGTACAGGCATGCATTTATTCTGGAGTTCATATCTGTATCTGAGGCTTCAAACACTGACGTTGATCCAGATAATTTGTTAATCCACTATGGCTGATTCCCCTCTGTGGCATATGTTCTGTGGAGGAGGATTTCAGCAGGGTAGATTTCAGTATTTGTAAACCAGGAAGTCTAACTGCATCTCTTTATTAATAATCCCATTCCAAGTTGGTATTCATTAAAATACATCCCCTAACGGTTGTCTTTTCTAATTTTGTTGAAAAAGAATTGAAAGCTTAGTAAAAATAGTCCTGGAGCTAATAACCCATGGTTGAGGAAAGTGTCTGATATTTTGGGACATACTTTCATACGAAGAGTGATGACGTTTTTTGTTGGAAGGCACTACTACCCTATGGACATTGTTCATAGCACCATTATATATAGCAAACTTATATTTTAGAAATGGAAGAGTGTCTGCTATTCCTGTTCTTTGCTATAATCCACATTGAGCTACTTGTGAGGATATTTCACTTCTTAAATATGAGTGTTACAGAGAGAACTTAGTTCATGCTGTCAGTAAAAACTCCTTACAAATTCAAATAGCGACAAGAAAGTGAACAGATCAGTGAAACAGAAAATAAATGTAAGAAGTACCAAGGCAAATTTAAATGAAGGCCTTTTATAGGAGCATAATATGAAACACTACTTGGTTTATTTAAGGAAATTGTATTGCAAACTATCATTCCAATTAAAGTGGCCTAACATACTTTTGTTTTGTAACACAGTCTCTGCAGTTTTGAAACTACTGCTGTGAGGAGCCATTGACTATGCTGGTTTCATTATCTCCTATTTATAGTTTTATTCGTTTCCATATGTACCCTTTTCTTTGCTTCCAGTACCGAATATGATTGTTTTAATGGTATAGCAACTAGATTTTTTTATATGATACTGTTCTGTCTCTTTGTGCTAAGTGAAGGTATAATTCACACTACAGTGATTTAAAGACTATCCACCAGAGAGACAGCACAGCTATCCAGGACAAATACAGAACTCCTGTTAGACTTTATCTGATACCTAGAGACTTCTAGAGGTTTATGTTACACATGTGCAGTGTGGCCACACCTGGTATGGTCAGCAGCTTGCATGCCACCAAAAGATAAGCCAATAGGTGCTTATGTCTGGAATTAAATGAAATATTTTCATGTTTGTATTGTGAAACTAGTCTGTTACTGGATGATGTAGACTGAAAATCTTTTACTGTATTTTGTTGGTTATAGGTTAATATAGGTGGGAGCTTATTCTGACTTGTAAATGTTGAACTGTTGGCTGCCACGCTGAATATATATATATTTTTTTAAATCACACTTTTGAGAAATACTGGTTTCCTTGTATCATTGTTTCTGTCCGGTTCATACCTGGGCTCCTGGTATCATAGTCCAAGTCCAGTTCACACCTTTCTGTCTTTTCTTTCACTTCAGGGTTGGTAGATTATGGAATGCCCTTCCAGTGAATGTCAGAAATACAGGGAGTGCAGTACAACTTGAGAAGGCTTTGGATGAGTGATACTGTAACTGTCTTTGTTCCATTTAGCAGTCTCGCTCTAAAATTCAAACGTTGAACATATTATGATGTAAATGGTGATACTGGCCCTTTGTCTGTAGCCACTAATGATGTACCTTAGATATGGTGATAAAAATGAGCTCATCATAAACATAAATAAGCATAATGTTATAGAAAATGCACTGCTGTTCATGGAGGCTGATGAATCAACCCTCTTTGTCACCATTACATTAGACTTGGCAAAAGTGGTAAATTTACAGTGGCTTTTTTTAGCACAGTTCTCCCATCTTCCACAATTGCCATATGACATATAAAAGTCAAATAATTAGTGATGGTTAAGGGAGAGGAGTGGAGTGGAGAGTGCTAATGGTTCATTATGGTGTATCGTTCCCCAGAAATGCCAAGGGAGGAAAATTCGAGGCTTGGGACAAACATGTTAGTGGGGTAGTGGGATGGGAGGAACAGTGTCAGTCCTAAGGGACTAAAATGCAAACTAGAAATTGTGAGCACCAGCCAGGATAGAGTGAATGGGGGATGATTGAGGTCATAGACCATGAAGAATTTAAGAAGCTGGGGTAGGAAAGAGAAAGTTCTGTATGTGGCCCTAACTTGATCTGAAAGTGTCAGTAAGCAATGTGGATATGCATATGGAATTGCAGTTGGTCAAAATGACCTTGTCACTTTCAGGTTTAGAAAATGAGGATGGTAAGAATTTGAGGAGAAAATTATGTGGGGGGGGGGTTAAGGGCTGAATTATGCTTTGAACTTTAATGAAAGGAGGTACAGCTAGAGATCTGTAGGTGAAACTGAGTGACTGAACAGACTAAGGCACTGGGTTATGAAATGAGTACTCCACTGTGGAAAAAGGGCCTGAGGAGGAGGGAAAGAAAAAACGGGCAAAGGGTAATGATCAGTGTAACGCTAGAGATTTAAGGAAATAAAGCACATGAGAGGTTGAAGGCTGCTGTAGAGGAAGCACAATACAAGGAATCCTGTAGAAAGGATAGGGCAGGCGCAGATCAAGAGAGTAGCAGTGTCAAGAATGGAAAATGGTCTTTATGTAGCTAAAAGACAGGAAGGAAGGAGCTAAAATTCCCACCATCTGGAAAATATCCTATGTAATCCCACTTCACAAAAGGCAGCTCTACTGAATTCTCCAATTATAGGCCAATATCTATACTCTCTCCACTTGCAAAGATTATGGAAAAATGTATTCATAGACAACTCATGCACCACCTAATCCAGAATCGCCTTATGGCAGACACTCAGCATGGCTTCCATCATCATTGCAGCACTACTTCAGCCCTCCTAGCCTTTACCAACACCATAAACCATAATCGCAACAATAATTATATATCCTCAGCCCTCTTCTTGGATCTTTCCAAGGCATTCCATATGGTTGATCACCAACTTTTAATCCTCACCCTGCAAACATTCTGTCTAGATACTAGAGCCCTTCAATTTTTTCAATCCTACCTGAATGGTCGACAGCAGGCTGTCCTCTGGCAGAACAAACTCTCTAACCTTCTACCTAACACCCTTGGAGTACCACAAGGCTCTATACTAGGGCCCTTGCTGTTCTCCATCTTCATTAACGACCTTTATACTGTCATCCCAAAAGTCAGCTGTATCCAATATGCTGATGACTCTACTCTGATTTGCTCAGCCACATCTCCAGTAGAGTTATGGTCAGCTACCCAGACCACCTTTAATATGATAGAAAACTGGCTTTCTGAACATCATCTGATCCTAAATCCCAAAAAAACTAAAATGCTGTTATTTTCACCAACACGTAGGTCTACCACTTTCACCTTTACAATAAAATCAAATGATGGCACAATAATCTCCCCTGACCCCTCTACAAAACTATTAGGTGTCATCATAGACAATAATCTAAAATTTGACCTACATGTTAACCAAACTATCAAAACCATCAATAAAAAACTAGGGTCACTTTACAGAATAAAAGCCTTCCTAACCCCTCCAGCTAAAATTGCCATAGCTCGCTCTCACCTTCTTTCAACCCTTCTGAATGCATCCCCTCTACTCTCGAATTTAAACAAGACTGTCCTTAAACTCTCAATTTGCTACAACCACATTGCCAGGTTTGCCACTGGGCTGCCTTTTAGGACACATCATTGCATCAATCTAAATCAGCTTGGGTGGCTTGAACTACCCAGCCTAATCCAGTATAACTAATTGATTATGGCCTATAAAATCCTCTATAATCCGGACAATACTCCTGCACTTATTTTTATCACCCCCTATAACAATCCTAGACCACTTTGATCCTCTAACAAACTACTAATTGACTAGCAAAACAGCCGGTGATTCTCTCTTTGCAAACTCTGTAAGTAGATCCTGAAACTCTCTTCCAGCTGATATTACCTTACTTTCCACCTTAGGTCAATTTAAAACTAGACTCAAACAACATTTGTCACTTAACTGGCTATGTCAATGTATCAAGCCTGGCTAACTCTCTCTAGAATGTGTAAAAATCTTCTAACCAGTTCACTGTGTAATTTAATTTAATCCTGACTTGCGCTCAGGATTAACTGTAACCTGTGGAACTTGTTTAACTTGCTTACTTATGTAATCTCTGTAAATAGTCCGTTTGTAATATGTAATGCTGGTATTATGTAATGGTGTATCTGCTTACCCTTGGAGCTTTTCTCCCAGGGCCTCCGCTGAAAATGGACATGCATCCAGTCGGACCATCCCGGTCAGCAAATGTAAAATAAAAATAAGGAGGAAGGGAGAGACCTGGCCATACTAACCAAAGGGCGGGGGGAGCAAATGTGTTGAATTGATACTTTGTGTCTTTCCTCCCAAAGAAAAGAGAGGGTAGGTGCCATATTAGAAGGGAGGTAGGGTAAGTGTAGTGAACAGTGGATGGACACAAGGCTAGAGGTGGAGTAGGTAGGGAGGCACCTGCCTTTAGGACTAGAATGATTGCTGCCAGGGTCCTTAGGGAATGTAATCACAAGGATCTGTTAGCACACTGGATCACATATTGGAGAATGACAGATGTACTGCAGTTGTACAAAAGAGCATGAGCATGAACATCCTGGAGCTAGAAGCCTGTTTTAATTGAGAATTCCTGAGGTAGAAGCTTGTTAATCTTAATGACTGTGTCAGGGAAAAGTCGTGGACAGTCTTTTGTGAGGATCTGTTAGTTAAACCTGGTTATTTTGTTTTATTCATATTTGATGACAATGTCCTTCAGTATATTTGTAGCATGTGCATTACGTAAAGTTGCTATATATATATATATATATATATATATATATATATATATATCTATATAATATTTTTTTTTAACCTGCATGATTTGCTGTCCAATAAACACACTGTGTAAGAGAGAGAGATTAGGTACTGAGACTGAGATCCTGCATTACATTTTTTTTGTCACATTAGCTTCTATTAAGACTGTCTTGAGACCTGGAAAGACCCAGGGTAGGGTATCAGTCTGGGTACTAGTGGAGTCAGCTGGGGTAAGTAGATAGGAGTGAGTAGCTGATCCTCCTTCCCCCATTCTAGCCTAGCTACTTGCATGGTCGGCACCTAGCATAGGCAGGTGTCCTAACACAAAGCAAGGAGGTCTGAGATCATTGCTGACTATCTGCATTTTATCTCGTGCACAGAAGTCTGTAGGAGTCATCTGAGCAGTATTGTTCATAAGCCTGTAATATCCATTTTCTGTTCATGACACATGGGAGTCCAAGTATTTGTTTCAAGTATGTTGCTTTCCATTCAGTGATCTAAATTTCCCTCAGAAGAGAAATTTCCCCTTAACAGCTGGTAGTTTGTTCCACAGTAATACAACCATTTTTATGAAGAATCTAGTCCTTTTTTTTCCCCCTTTTTAATTAAAGGATGCAATAAATAATTCATGATGTGTTTTTGTATGAAGACATTTATTTGGTCACAGGAAAAATATCAAACGTTCATTGGTCGAACATTGAACTGGCTTTTTTGCCAGTTACTGGTATTTCTTTTGACTGGGAGTTAGCCTTTTCCCCAATGCTGTGTGATCTTGAAGTTGGTATGTATAATTTTCAGGGGGTGTGGGGTGCAGAGGGGCTTATCTTCCCCTTCCCCATTGCAAAAAGCTTTTTGTTTTAATCCTTTGATGTTTCAGTGGCTAGTGGTGGTATAGTACTTCACTTCGGAAAAGTTTGAATGTCAGGAAAAGCTTCTCCGTTATAAATATATATGCAAATCTGTGCAATTAGAGAAACAGTAGTCTGGAAGTATATGTCCTATTCTTGTAGAAAATAAATTTTTATAAAAATTTCTCTGGACTTTCTGCACAAGAAAATGATCACCAGTGAAGTAACTGTGGAAAGAGCCAATGATTTCAAGAGCTAGTCACACACAGAACAAATCTGTTGGTACTGTAGGACCCCAGTACAAGGAGATGAGGAACATGGCAAAGAGAGAGGTGGTGAAGGATAAGGCATATGGAGAGTTGTATGAAAGGTTGGAGACTAA
This sequence comes from Protopterus annectens, assembly GCF_019279795.1. Lineage (NCBI taxonomy): Eukaryota > Metazoa > Chordata > Ceratodontiformes > Protopteridae > Protopterus > Protopterus annectens. The sequence continues at coordinate 85,588,778 of NC_056725.1, forward strand.
AGAGGGAGAAAAGGACCTGTACCTATTGGCTAGACAGAGGGACTGAGTTGGGAAAGATGTCCAGCAGGTAAGGGTGAAGAAGGATAGTGAGGAAAAATACACACAAACGAGGAGAGTGTGTTGAGCAGATGGAAAGAGTACTTTGAGGGGCTGATGAATGAAGAGAATGAGAGAGAGAGAGAGAAGGTTGGATGATGTGGGGATAGTGAATCAGGAAGTGAAATGGATTAGCAAGGAGGAAGTACTGATGGCTATGAATAGGATGAAGAATGGAAAGCCTGTTGGTCCAGATTACATACCCGTGGAAGCATGGAGGTGCCTAGCAGAAATGGCAGTGAAGTTTTTAACCAGATTCTTTAATGAAATCTTGGAAAATCAGAGGATGCCTGAGGAGTGGAGAAAAGGTGATTTGGTACCTATTTTTAAGAATAAGGGTGATGTGCAGAGCTGTAGTAACTACAGAGGGGTAAAACTGATCAGCCACAGCTTGAAGTTATAGGAAAAAGTAGTGGAAGCTAGGTTAAGAAGGGAGGTGATGATTAGTGATCAGCAGTATGGGTTCATGCCTGGAAAGAGCACTACAGCTGCGATGTTTGCTCTGAGAGTGTTGATGGAGAAATATAGAGAAGGTCAGAAGGAGTTGCATTGTGTCTTTGTGGACTTGGAGAAAGCATATGATAGGGTGTCTAGAGAGGAGTTGTGGTATTGTATGAGGAAGTCAGGAGTGGCAGAGAAGTATGTAAGAGTGGTACAGGATATGTACAAGGGCAGTGTGACAGTGGTGAAGTCTGCAGTGGGAGTGACAGGTGCGTTTAAGGTGGAGGTGGGATTACATCAAGGATCAGCTCTGAGCCCTTTCTTATTTGCAGTGATGATGGACAGGTTGACAGATGAGATCAGACAGGAGGCCCCATGGACTATGATGTTTGCAGATGACATTGTGATCTGTAGTGAGTGTAGGGACCAGGTTGAGGTGACCCTGGAGAGGTGGAGATATGCTCTAGAGAGGAGAGGAATTAAGGTCAGCAGAGGAATTAAGGTCAGCAGAACTAAGACAGAATGTGTGTGTTAATGTGAGGGAGGATAGAGGAATGGTGAGGATGCAGTGTGTAGACTTGGCAAAGGTGAATGAGTTTAAGTACTTTGCATCAACAGTTCAGAGTAATGGTGAGTGTGGAAGAGAGGTGAAGAAGAGTACAGGTAGGGTGGAATGGGTGGAGTGATTTGTGTCAGATGGGTACCAGTAAAAGTGAAAGGGAAGGTCTACAAGAGGGTAGTGAGACCAGCTATGTTGTATGGGTTGGAGACAGTGGCACTGACAAAAAGGCAGAAGTCAGAGCTGGAAGTGGCAGAGTTAAAGATGTTAAGATTTGCACTGGGTGTGACAAGGATGGACAGGATTAGGAATCAGTATATTAGATGGTCAGCTCTGGTTGGAAGGTTTGGAGACAAAAGTCAGAGAGGCGAGATTGCGTTGGTTTGGACATGTGCTGAAGAGGGATGTTGGGTATATTGGGAAAAGGATGCTAAGGATGGAGCTGCCTGGTAAGAGGAAAAGAGGAAGGCCTAAGATAAGGTTTATGGAAGTGGTGAGAGAGGACATGTAGCTGGTTGGTGTGACAGAGCAATATGCAGAGGATAGGAAGAAATGGAAACCTGATCCGCTGTGGTGACCCCTAATGGGAACAGCCGAAAGTGAAGAAAACTGTAGGACCCCAAGTAACAGTAGTTCTAAAAAGCAGATCCATTGATGTAAATGCCTTGTATGTTAAACTTTTGAGATATTCCTTGTATGTCCTAATACTGTTAATTGTGTTTGGTTCTCCATTGTAACTCTGAGACTAGCAATTCCAAGTCCCAGAATTATGAAAAAGCTGTAAAACTAGAGGGTAGCAGTGATTTTTGAAGACTGCTGTTTTCTTTTAGAGTTGCTTTTATTCCTTGGGGCAAGCTGCTGTATCCCCACAGTCCTAATTGCATAAGAAGATAAAATATACCCACATAGACTGTAAGACCACCAGGCCTCTAGGAAATTGTGATGTGAGGTAGTGCCTATCTGTAGAAAGAATGAAAGTATTGGAATTGTTTTACAGTCTTCAGATGTCTTGGCAAAGCTCTAGATGTGTATTGTGACACATTTGTGCTAGATTCTGGTTCATCTTCTAGTTGGAGAGGTGGTGTGAAAACTAAATCAGGTGACCAGATGTGATGTCATTCTATAGCCAGCACTAAAATTATTTTAGATATTGGTGAGACATGTGATAATTCCAAGACAAGAGTGCTGTCTCTGACAAGACCACTCACCCACTTCATCGTGTCTTGCTTTAGTAAATAACCAGGGAATTGTAATTCTACAGTCAGTTAGCAAAATAGTGAGATTAGTGTTTTTTCTGCATCTGTCTTCTGTGTTATGTTTCCTGTGAATTGAAACTGGTGTTTTTATTATAAGCAGATATTCAGTATTTTCATACTTTTATTTTATTTATTATTATGTATCAAAACCTTTCATTGTGGTTTGTCTTTTTTAGAGGGTAGTTCAGATAGTTCAGGGGTCTGCAACCTTCACTATCAAGAGAGCCATTTTTGCCCCTTCTCCCACCAAATAAAGTTCATCAGGAGCCACAAAACCTGTTTGACCCCTAAAATGAAGAATAACACAGCATATAAAGTTTATGTTATTATACTAAATATAAAAGAAATAAGTTTAGAAGAGCAAAAATCCGTCCCAATTTTTGTTCCTTTGTTTCAATTGCTGGATCACTCGGTGTGTCTGTGTGGAAAAATGCATATTAACAGAAACCTTGTTATTCTAGAAAGTTTGTAAGAGCAATATTTAAAGTCCGTCCCTATTTTTGTTCTTTTGTTCCTCTTTATTTGTGGCTCTGTCCAGATGTCTTGTGGTAAGACTTTGAGAGGTATGGAAATCTTTCAGGAGATGTTGCTGCTGCCAGGGGATCGCTCGACCACTGTGTGTGTGTGTGTGTGTTGTGCGGTGTGGCCATTATTTTTCAAAGCTACAGGGAGCCACTGCAGAGAGGTGGAAGAGCCACAGGTTGCAGACCCCTGGGATAGTTTAATATTTGAGAGTAATTGCATTTATTTTGTGGCACTGTGGACTTCATGCTCCTGAATGTCTTCCTGCTTGGCCTGCAAACACTACCATTTGTGCAGTATTAATGTTACTAAGAATAACTGGGTACCCTGGTAAGAGTCTAAAAGTAGCTAGCTGGCTGACGGTGAATCTACCTTAGTCTGGGTAGAGGTGGTGTAGTTGGTAAATTTGTGCCAGCCTTTCCAAGGGGTGTGTGTGCGCACATGTTTGTCTGCTACTTGGAACAGGGACACAGCACTGGTTTCTATAGAGAAAGTTGAAGTCTTATTTGGAAGTCTAGCCCCAGGACTGGGTGGTGCTCCCTATGTGCTCTTAAGGGAGACAGCTGCATCTGAAAATACTTTGTATATCCATTTTCCTTCCAAGTGAATGCTCCCCACCAGTGTCAGTGATGAGGATTGAGGCTCCTTGATTACTGGCTTAGATGAGGGACATCACAAGCTTAATGTAGCATGCATCTTTAGCAGTGTATACCTACCCAAGGTAAACCTTGAGGATACTATGCATGCAAACTTAAAGCTTTTACTTTCACATTGATGTTTGTGCTAGGATATAATGCTAGGATATAAAGTGTCATTTCTGTAAACTCAAAATATAGGTGTTGTGCATTGTGGCAGCAATTTTTATCTTTCAGACATGCAAAATGTACAAATGGTGCTTTTACGAAGACCTGTACCTTGGGCTATACATCTTGTTCAGCTACCTTATATCATCACCTTCTTTTAGAGGCACATAAATATTTACACAATTGTCCCGAAGGATATGGTACGACTACTTGAATTCCATGCCTAAAAACCTGAATGGCATTGCAAACTATTTTTAGCGTTTCTTTTAAGGAGGTACCCTACAGATGTTGGTGCTCTTCTACTTCTCCGCCTTGTTAATCCATCTTTCTCCTTTCTTTCTACAACTCTGAGTAAAGAGTAACCCAACAAATTGATTTCTGAATTCAAAAATTCAATTATGTGGGAACTTGAGTATTCTGAGAGTCTCTATTCCTACCTGTAGACAGTGGGTATGCCAGACCCTTTAGCAGCACTATGGGAAATTAAATATAATTTGGAAAAGAGTTTAAGAAACACCTCCCCTCAAGTACTTCTCCTGTGCAGTAAGGAGAGAAGTTTGTGTGAAACTGGGGAAATCTTCCTTCCATTATCATCCTAGAGTATGATCTTGGAAATGTTGAATATCCTTCTGATGTGATCTCTACCTCCCCCATTATCTGTGAGTAGAATGTGTGTTGTAATGGAGTGGTAAGGAAATGTAGATTTTATAATGACTGGCAATTAACATTCAAAAACAAGCACACTGATTGGTCAGCCCAACCAGCGCGTCCATTGTAAATTGAATATATACCAATAGAAAAAAGTCTTGTCACCTGGACTTCCTTCTGTAAATATATGCTACAGAAATTCTAGTTTTTCTTTAAATTTTTTTTTTTTTAAAGATAAACAAGAGCAAGAGAGACAGGACAGAGAAAATGTAAGGATAATTAGGTATGTTATGTCAAAGTAGAGAATTATGCAAAACTAGAGAAACACATCAGACTATCCTTATATTTTCTCTGTCCTTGCCTCTTGTACGTTTGAAGTCTTTTTGGATTTCATTTGAACAAAAAAAAAAAAAAAAAAAAAAAAAAAAAAAGCAATGGGTATCTCTCTCCAGTACAGAGGTAATGCTTCCACTCTACAGTGCCTTGGCCAGACCACATGTTGAGTAATGCAGTTGTGTGGGCCATATAGGGAAATGTTAGACTGCTGGAAAGAATTTAGGGGAAAGTACCTAAAAGGTATATGACTGGAAGGTATAGGACCTTGAGCTCTTCTCACCTGAAACCAGAAGAGACCGAGGGAATACGAGATTGGTTTGTGAAGAGGATGTTATCAAATGAGAGGTGATTCTGAATAAGACTTCAAAGTGGGAGGAAAGGAGGTACAGGAGAGTACAGAGTAGCCTGTTGGGACTAACCATTCCCTTTACCTCCTGTAGATTTGTTTTTCACAGAGAGGGTTGTAAACCCTGGAATGGAATACCAAAATTGCCTCGGGGGGGGGGGGGGCAACGGAGGTATTCGAGAGCACTTGTATGGATATAGAAGAAGTAGAATGTTGAGTCATTTTTAAGTAACGGAGTAGGCTTACTGTCTCCCTGTCCTGTCACTCTAAGAAATAATTTCAAAAGCATTGTCATGACACATCACTGCATAGTTATAAATAACGTTCACCCAGATGGGTGTGCTGATCTACAGGACGACTTCTACAATGACGCGGGCTTCAAAGAGTAAGAAAACAGCCAGCAAGATAGTTAGCAGAATAGGTGTACAAATAAAATACCCATGTACAAGAATTTAAAAGATTTTAAAATACAGAAAAAAATACTAGTGTTGAAACAAGATATTGTATGATCTATAGTTTATACACAAGCAGTCAAAGCAGAAATTAGACTGGCATTCTGAGGCAAGAGAGAAATGAAGGCGATGGCTTTAAGTCTAGGGAGGTTTTGAGATGGCCAGTTCCATGATGGCGTGAACACTGTCTATTTTGTCAGTATGAGGAGTGTTGCCAGAGTTATTAAGGGGTGAAAAAGATGGAAACTTTTAGAATATCTCGGATGAAAATGATTGGAAAACCAGCACTATATCTCAGAAGATTGCTTAGTTTTGCCCTCTGTGATGCATATGTTATGCTACATTAGTTCCCCTCCTTTTTCTTTCAGAAAACAAAACCTTAAGAAGTGAAGCCATTTTAAAATCCAGTGTTATAAAATTAGTCATCTTCTTTCGGCTGTTCCCATTAGGGGTCGCCACAGCAGATCATCCGTTTCCATTTCTTCCTGTCCTCTGCATCTTGCTCTGTCACACCAACCACCTGCATGTCCTCTCTCACCACATCCATAAACCTTATCTTAGGCCTTCCTCTTTTCCTGTTACCTGGTAGCTTTACTCCGCATCCCTCCTCAGCACATGTCCAAACCAATGTAATCTTGCCTCTCTAGCTTTGTCTCCAAACCTTCCAACCTGGGCTGACTCTCTAATATACTTATTCCTAATCCTGTCCACCCTCATCACACCCAGTGCAAATCTTAACATCTTTAACTCTGCCACCTAACTCCTGCCTTTTTGTCAATGCCACTGTCTCCAACCCATAAAACATAGCTGGTCTCGCTGCCCTCTTGTAGACCTTCCCTTTCACTCTTACTGGTACTAGTCTGTCTCTCTTCTCCACCCTGCCTGTATTCTCGTCTTCACCTCTCTTCCACACTCACCATTACTCTGAACTATTGATCCCAAGTATTTAAACTTGTCCACCTTCGCCACCTCTACTCCTTGAATTCTCACCGTTCCTCTATCCTCCCTCTCCTTCACAGATGTATATTCTGTCTTAATCCTGCTGACGATCATTCCTCTTCTGACGATCATTCCTCTTCTCTGTAGAGCATATCTCCATCTCTCCAGGGTCTCCTCCACCTGTTCCCTACTCTCACTACAGATCACAATGTCCTCTGCAAACATCATAGTCCACGGGGACTCCTGTCTGATCTCGTCTGTCAACCTGTCCATCACCATTGCAAATAAGAAAGGGCTCAGAGCTGATCCTTGATGTAATCCCACCTCCACCTTAAACGCCTCAGTCACTCCCACAGCGGACCTTACCGCTGTTGCACTCTGTCATATGCTTTCTCTAAGTCTACAAAAACACAATGCAACTCCTTCTGACCTTCTCTGTACTTCTCCATCAACCCTCTCAAAGCAAATGTTGCATCTGTAGTGCTCTTTCCCGGCATGAAACCATACTGCTGATCACAAATCATCATGTCCCTTCTTAACCTAGCTTCCACTACTCTTTCCCATAACTTCATGCTGTGACTGATCAATTTTAATCCCTCTGTAGTTACTATAGCGCTGTACATTACCCTTTTTCTTAAAATTGGTACCAAAACACTTTTTCTCCATTTCTCAGGCATCCTCTCACTTTCCAAGATTTCATTAAACAATCTGGTTAAAAACTCCACTGCCATTTCACCTAAACACCTCCATGCTTCCATAGGTATGTCATCTGGACCAACAGCCTTTCCATTCTTCATCCTCTTCATAGCTATCCTTACTTCCTCCTTGCTAATCCATTGCATTTCATGATTCACTATCCGTACATCATTTAACCTTCTCTCCCTCTCATTCTCTTCATTCATCAACCCCTCAAAGAACTCTTTCCATCTGCAAGTGTTAATGGAAAAAAATTGTAAGCATTTTTATTTGTCCATTAATTGCACATTTGTCTAAATCAATGTGGGTATCCATTCTTTGACCTGCCTACTTGCATTTTTAGCAACACTTTCATATTGCCTGTTTTCACATTTTGAGAGGCATTGCTTGATATTTGGGAATACTGAATGTAGAAAGCCATGGCGGGCATTATACCAGATGATCAAAAACATAAAAATAATGCTGTAAAGTAAAGGGAAGAACATTTAAAGAAAACATAAGGCTAGTCAATAGTTAAATGGGTGGCCAAAACTATTGTCCAAATGAGCTGAATTCTTTTCAGAACTGCAGGAAATGTTTGGTCTGGGTATATGCACTATGACTGAGTTTTTATGAAAAGTATATTCCTAGCAGTGGCATCCATAGTTTCTAGCAAACTGTTGTGGCAGTAGCTGCAGCACCTAAAAACTTAAAAACAGCCTATGTAACCACTCAGTATTGTTTCATGATTGATAGAATACTTTGACTGTTCTCATCTGTTTTCTGCATAACTGGCTCTGAGACTAGAAGGCTTTGTCTTCTGAAGACAATGTGCAGCAACTAAATGTATATTGCCTGGGAATGCAATTCGATTCACATTAGTTATTCCTGTGAAACACTACTGTCCTGAGCAATCTGGAGCTATTAAACAGACCTTTGGTAATTGTGTACTAAAGCTGAGAAGTTTTGAGAGGATTTATTGGAATATGTAGAGGAGATTCTGTAAAGAAAGTAATTAAAAAAAAAAAAAAAAAAACAGGTAACTCATTTGGGTGTACTGTCCATATTGCACTTGATGTAGTTTTAATGTTTTTTTTTTTTTTTTTTTTTTCTATAGGTGAAAACAGCCAGCCTAGTACCAACCTATGAACCTAAGCAACCAGCCCTAGGGCCTATACAACTCTAGCCATAACAATTCCCTGGCTATTTCTTCCTACACTATATTTACTTCCCTGGACCCCTGTCTAGCAGGGCGACTGACATGATCCCCGGGGGTGCTGGGCTTGTCATACTATGATGCAGCAAAGTTAATTAAAAGCAAAGACATTTTTAATTTATTTTTTAATCTTTTATTTTAAGTGAGTCCTTTTGATCAGTCCGCTACCTCAGTCAACAAACATATAAAATTAAAATAAAATACATTTTCATAGTCCAGGATTTTATCCCCTTGATGTAATTATGTGGGGATGTAGTGCATTGTGTTGAGGTGCATTTGCTTTGGACTTCCTTCATTCACTTTTACAGTGAAAGAACTATGACTTACAACTTTCCTGTGACTGTTAACATCACTAGTTTGCCCTTTCTGATGACTTGTTGTGCGACCCCCGAGTGTCTGTAATGCCAATGGCTTTGTTGTGAGTAGTCCAGGAGTTGTGTTAATGCTAATAATAGTTAATTGAGATGCTTTTCTTTAGGTAATATTATGTGTGCAGTTTAAGTGCTCAGAAGCTCTTTAGTACCCTTTACTTTTGTCTCGTCCATTTTCTTGCTGTAAATCATGAAGGTGATCTCCACTGCTTCTAAGAGGAATTTCTCTTACTTTCATGTTGTTGGAGTAACCAGAAAGTTCTCGGCACTGGGTACCAATCAAAGTTTTACATGCTGGTACTGTGTCAGTATCCATTAGGCAATTCTGCTGTGTAACAACCTATACATAAGACAAAACATTTAGTGATGCTGAAGCCTTATTGTACTAGAAAAGGTCAAGAGATGAACACGTATTAGTTTCTGGAGCTTTCCTTTACCTCATTGTCTCCAGTGCTTCTCTTGTAGATTTTACTGCAACTTCAGTGGCTGCATTCTGAGCCTTTTGACAAAACGGAGTTCTATTCTCCATGTTCACATCATTTCTGGAACTAAAGTGATACTAAAGAAGGGAAAATGGTACAAAGTTGTTTTTTTTTTGGGCTCATTCATTAGCATCTAGAAATTAAACTGGATTTTTATAAATCACCACAAACACAGTTAAATATTTTATTTTTCAAGCTATCTGGAGTAAGATGGGACACTGCCTTATCTACTCCCCTTCCAAAAAAAATGGGTGTCCCTCAAGGATCCATCTTAGGACCACTACTTTTCAATATCTTCATCAACTTGCTCTATACCTCCTGTCCACTTTCCTCTATTATCCAATACGCTGATGACTCCACAGTCATAACTATAGCAAACTCTCCCTCCAAACTCGTATCAGCCCCCCAGTCTTCCTTTAACTCAGTGGAAACATGGCTGTCCAACAACCAACTCCTCCTCAACCCTAAAAAGCTCTTCCTCCCTAAAACAGACAACCACATAAAGACTTCTTTTACTATCCAGTCACTATAGTAGCAGATTCTAGCTCAAAAATCCTTGGTATCACCATTGATGATCAACTAAAATTTGATCTCCATTATAAATAACTGTATCAGGAAAACTCACCTTAAATTAGGTCTATTATATAGAAATAAAACATTTCTCAATCAGGAAGCAAAGTAGCTAGATTTGCAACTCCACCATCCTATAGATGTGTGTGTGTGTGTGTGTCTGTGTTCCTCTCGTATCTAAACTGGCTTGAACTGCCTAACCTCCTCCTTCTCACTTGGCTTCAAACCACTCACTCTATTCTATACCAGTCATCTTTCTGTTCAGCCTTACACTCTGTAATCTCCCACTATGCCCCTTCAAGAAACCTCCGCAGCTCTTCCCAAGACCTATTAAACATTTATAAGCCTAAGTGTAAAGCAGGGTGCAACTTATATAGCTACCATCCCTCTATTGAATGGAACAAACTCCCTCTTGAAATTCGAACACTCAGACATTCTAAACAATTCAAATTAACTTTAAAAGAATATCTCAGAGCAATGGATCTGCCACTGCTTAAACCCACCTTGATTACACTCTGCAGATGAATGTTTTCCTTCACTCCAATACTGTACTGTCATCCTCTATCAACAAGTTGTAAAAGTTATACCTTACTTATCAAATGTTGCAGCTTCTACCAAGATTTTTAAATTTACTACTACTTAAAAAAATGCTGATGTTGACATCAAGCTGCTTTGCCGCTTGTACAATATTTGTATAATGACTAAATGTAATCTGTAAAATACTGGAGCTATCATATGAGGCTTGGCAAATCTTTGTGCCATTTGCTTAAAATATATTTAGAGAAATGTGTAAATTATTATAATATAAATAGTATCAATGTTCAATATTTCTTTAGCTGCACTGCATAAGAGGTCAAATATCAATTTAGTTGGCTTGTCTGTCAAGCTTTCAGATGAAATGTTTTGACAGGTTGTATGTAGAATAATTTTTGGATTACTAACGTAAATAGGAACAGGCAATATTTGATGCCGAGCGTAGTCACTAGGTTGACCCTATAGATATTCCAGGAGGCATCATACGGGTTTAAATAATTTTTAATAGTTTTTCTTTTTAACCTGTAAAGCAGAAACTTAGCAGCTTACCATTTTTCTTAATAGATGCACCACAACAAATTTATCTTAAGAACAACTGTGCCATTACCCGACTCATGGTATAACTTTTCACATCCATACAACGACCACACAGCATAATACATTTCTTTTTTGAGGACATTTTTGCCAACAGTGTCCAAGATGAACTGTGGGGGCTTTCATTTAAAAATGTTAGTTCCTGGGTAGCATGCCTTTTATTGCACCCCCTACCCTTTATAAGCAGTAGCAAAAATGCTTTTAATTCCGTATCAAATAGTGAGTCTGTTCACTGAGTAAAATCATCTTCTGAGCAGGAATTTGGTGTTGCCACAGAAAAGTTCATGAGAGGCCCAGAGGTCAGTATATTAAGAATTTCAGTCTGGCATGTTACTTCATTCATCGGGCCTGTAGCCAGCTTTCTGTTTTAGTTATATAAATTAAGGTCATAGTCTTATTTTACTAGAGGATGTGACAATACTTGATGAATTCAACTTGAGCTTTGTAATGAGGGTGAGTGAATCTTTGAAAGAGTAGAAATGTTTGTTTTGGGTAACTCCCTTGAAGCCGACAGAGCTGTACCTCCTCCCTTCATTCCTGGTAAAACTTAACTGCTGTTGGCTTTCACTTTCATATTAGCTTCTCTGAACTGCATTCTTGCGTCTCTTGAGGTTTACACATTTGGAAAAGAGGTGATGACCTTTGAAAGGAGAAAATAATATGAACAAGTAACAAACAAGCTGTATGCCTCTGCAGATGTAGATAGCATGTTATTACAAGTCTACGATTCCTGAACTAAGTTTTCATTATCCTTGCATCTTGCTGTGTGTTCTGTATACTTCAGTTTCTACATAAACCTGCAGTAAAAGTCAGGTCATTTTATTAGCCATTTCACAAAATCACCATGTACCCCCCATGTAGGTTTGCAAAAAGGAGTAACCTGCATAGCCAGTTCCCTAGCAGACATCAGTGAAATTCTGATGTGGTATGCATGGTGGGAGACATAGGAGACTGGTGAGGATAGTGCTAGAACTACAATGGATACTGAGGCTAGCATGCTGAATTAAAAAAAAGGTCCTAGATATTTAGTGGTTATATTACTCCAGCTTAAATGTTATGCTTTCCGACAGTATAAAGTACAGAAATCGAATGTTTAGCTATACCGTCTGGTATGGGTGGATATGTGGGGGCTGTACTAAGAATGCTTTTTAATAGACAAGGATGTATGCTCCGTACGTGAGACTTATTTTCTTCAGTGACTGTTTCCTTATAGGTAATTGATTGTTAAATGGCCTGAATTCAGCTGTCTTGGAATTCATGATTTCTTTCCTTTGCAGAAAAAGTGCTGCCTAGGCAGCTATAGCAAATTGACAAGGCACCATCTTCCCAGACAAATCTTATCTTTGTTTAATTAATTAGCAGCAAGAATGAGCTGTAGAGGAGCTACATACTGTAAATGATCATTTGTTTCCCACACCCTCTATTTGCAGTCTGAGTACTTTAGACCAAAGCTTCTTGGATTTCTGCATTTGAGGTTTGAATGAGTTCATTTTGCCTTTGTGCTGGATTTTATACCTTGATTAACATTGTTGTTAGTAGTATTCCCATCCTATCTGCTGTGAATGGGATGTTACAGTGGTCTAGGCTACTTGGTGGTAGTAGGAAGACAAACAACAATTAAGCTGTTAAATAATGCTGTGTAAGGTTAATCTTCTGTAACACTTTGGGAACATTTGGCAGTACATTAGGCTTCCAGCTGTTAAGTTGCCCGTCTCCAGTTAGCATCATTGTTTAAATCCACCAAGCATACAATGACATGACCTAGCTGGAGATGGTATGCATTAAGAGCTGATGCTTATTAGATGCGGTTTTCTTTTCAATCCTGTAAGGCTTACCACTATATAGTATAATTTAGTGCTTTGAAGCATGTGCTCATATGTATAATCTAGTAATTAACACCATCTGAAGTGAAGCTGGGAAATGCCATCCTGGACTACAGCTGGCATTTTAGACTTTTTTCCATTTGAGTTGTACAGCTGGTATGACTTACTGGTACTGACCAGCATGGAGTGCTGTTGGTGGGCTTGTATGCACTAATTATTTTGCCATGAAGTATTGTATCTGACCAGAATACAGACACAATATCCTTATCCATCCTCTGCATCTATATACGTTACCAGAAGGTTAATGGTTTGTTTATTTTGGATGGACAGCAGCTAAAGCAACAAAAGTTGATCTCATAAGCTCAACGTTGAACTGCAGCAACAGCAGTGGATAGCCTAGTCTAAGTATTGACACAGCACTAGGGTTGGGTGCCATTGTAACACTAGGAGGTAATGTGTTTTTTTACTTTAAATAGAGCAATAGGAAGGGATACCCTTGCTTGTCATACTAAACTATGGATACAGCAACTGACATTAATTCATGCATATGCCCCATATCTTGGCGCAGTGCCTTAAAAAGGGTATGGATGCGCGCTCAAAACCAAGAGGAAATTTATCTGAGCCATCTTGTCTGTTAGATGGAGCTGTAGACTCCAAAGTAACATCCTTAGTACTACACATGGGTATAGTGCATAGGACAGTGCTAGGAGTTAATTCCCTGTGTTACCGCTGGAAGATGGCTACACAAGACAGACTGAATGAATTTAAAAGGAAATCAAGGAGCACATTTTTACTTTATCATTAGAATCTATTTCCCAGCCCTCCTCTGCTTCACAGACACAATAAACCATCTCAAAAACAAAGGCCTGCAAGTGTCGACACATTTATTTATTTTTTTTTTGGATATGTCCAAAGCATTTGACACAGTCTTGCACCAAATCATACTAAACAAACTGAACCAGTATCACCTATCAAATTCCACTCTTACTGGTTCCAAAGCTACTTAACCGACAGGTACCAAGCTGTGAAATGGGGAAAATTCTCTCTCTCCTCAACTGCCCATAACTATAGGAGTCCCACAGGGTCAGCTGCCCATAACTATAGGAGTCCCACAGGGTTCTATCTTAGGACCTCTACTATTCACAATTTTCATAAATGACCTCCATACCTCCACACAGCATGCATCTATCATTCAGTATGCAGATGATACTACCTTAATCTGTGATGCACAGAATATTCCCACCCTCCTGCAAACAACTCATCTAGCATTCTCTGACGTTGAACACTACCTTACCAAAGCCCAGTCCAATGAAAATTCAGCTTATGATTATAACCACTTCTAACAAAAATACTGATAGCAGTCAATTCACTATCTACTCCAATCGCTCCAGTGGCACAGGTAAGCTATTGGGAATAACCATAGACTAACACCTACAATTTGATAGTCATCTCAACTTGACTATTAAAACGTACATGCCATACTGGGGTCACTCTTCCATATCAAACAGTTTCTTACCAAAAACACAAGATCAGCCATTGCTCACTCCCAACTTCTATCCACCCTACTCTATGCATCTCCCATTCTGACTAATCTCAACAAAACTGAACTAAGCAAAATGGAAGTCTGCTATAACAGAATTGCCCGCTTTGCTGCAAATTGCTCCTATAGAAATAATCACTGTACTGCTTTGAGACAGCTCCAATGGATTGAACTGCCCAACCTCCTAATCTACATTCGGCTCTGTCATTCTACCTATTACCTCCCCAATAGGTGTCCTGCCCTCAAAAACCTAGTACAACATCACTCTGCCAAAAGGCCTCTTGGATCATAAAGCAAACTACTACTAGAAGTCACCAACAGCTACAATAGCTTTGGAGACTCGCTATATAGTAGTTCAGTAAAAATGGAACTCTCTCTCCACTAGCACACAAAACACATCATCCAAAGGCTCCTTTTAAAAACTTATTAGGCAATATCGGAAGTTGGCAGTGCCATGACTGCTCCCCAGGCTAGTGAAAGCTGATAAGGTACACATACTAAACCTAGAGTACTTGATAATAGTTTTTACTCTTGCTCACAAACACTGGCTAATGTACCTGTGTACTATATATGTGTTCTACCTATGTTCCAAATTTGAGCTGTACACCACAAATCTATTAATTACGCTTATTTTTAAATTAATATTTTCTTGTTTGTTCTCTCCACTGTAACTGATGTGCTGCATACCACTGTAAAAACATGTCTCTTGTAATTTGTGTGTATAATGATCATGTCTAAATATCTAAATGTATCTGTAATTTTTCTGTGGGGAGCTTTTCTCCCCGGGCCTCTGCTGAAAAAGGGCCTTTTCGGCTCAGGCACCCCCAGTTAACAAATGTAAAATAAATGAAAAAGTCCCATTGAATGCAGATGCATAGTTTAAGTAGATCAGAGAATGCCTTTGTCACCTGGAACAATTTCAGTAATATGGCCAGGGTGCAGGTGAAGCTTTGGAATGTGGGCACATTTCCCTAAACTTTGTTTAGAATCTTTAGAATGTGGGCATAGTGTCTAAAATTTGTGATTTTATATATTTTGGTTTGAAGTTTCTAGCTGAACAGTTTATTAAGAGGTCAAGCTTCTAGGCCTTCAGTTATTCAACGTCTGTTCTGTTTCAGCTGAAGTAACTTATGAATTTGTATTAAGTAAAATTTTAAAGTGGTCACATGGCCAAAAAACAATTCCCGAAGACTAATACATTTATGTATATGTGACCATTGATATTATGTAATGGCAAGAAATGAATCGTAATCCAATAAAAATGCACACAAATCAAACGTGCTGTATTCAAGTAAGGAGTAAATCCGAGCATTATAATACCGGAGTTTGTTCTTTCTCTGTTAACCACGTATGTTTGTCTTTTGGCTTTTTCCCAGTAAGGGGTCGCCTCAGCGGAACTCTGGTCCGCTAATGATTGGCAGTAGATTTTTTTACAAAACGCTGAGGTGCCAGCTCGACACCCAGCCTTCAACGAAGGCACACCCATTTACACACGCATGTCTTTCGAACGCTACCCAACCGCGGGGAGGACATGCAAACTCCACACAGAAAGCACTCCAAGTCACGCTGAGAATCGAACGGGAGAACCTCTTGCTGTGAGGTAGCAATGCTACCGCCGTACCACCGCGGCAGTCACTCTCTGTTAACCACGTATACTAAGTCTTATTAGACCTTGGGCATGTTTACTTGATTATCTTCCCCCTACCACCACCACCATGAGTGGCCTAAATTTAAATGTGGCATTTGCCATTACATCAGTGACTCTCTTCACACCACTACCCTCCCAGTTGCAAAACTCTCTCATGGGTCCAGGAGTTGTGAATATAGATATATTACTATCAACATGGAGTTTATTTTATTGACCAATGCCTAGATTTGTGCAATGCTCCTTCTTATGGTGCTGTGATCATTCTATATTTCTGTGGAAATAGTCTGGTCTGCCAAATTGTATTTGGGTTTTCGTGTCCTCATTACAGATGTTTCACAAACGTGGGCCTATTGCAGGACTTTGAAGTGCACTTTGCATTGACATTTCCTATAAGTACAGCCTTGGGTTCCATTTAAACATGTGCTGAAATAATCTTGCAGTTCTTTACTCATTCCCCAGTAAGATTAACCCAGCCCTCTTGCAACTCTGCACCCAATTCCAGCTCTAAACTTTTGTCAGGAGAAGACTATTTATGAAGGACATGCATGAAATAAACCCGCATGTTTATAAATATTACCTCAGCAAGACTTATCAGACCTCTAAAAGTCATGAGAACCTGATGACCCCACTGTAAACATAATGAGTAACCCCAACTCTAGCATGACAAATTTCCTAGCTGTGCAAAGGCTATAGATTAGGGGCATGCCTGAATTAGGTCTGCATCTTCTGTTACTGTTACCCTAAGACTAGGTCTGCATCTTCTGTTACTGTTGCTCTAAGACTAACCCCATTCAGAAAGTTTGTGATGATCCTAACTTAAGGTTGGCAACAAATCTTTAAAGTGAAATGCGACACTTTAATGCTCTGGCTTTATTTTGCATGCATTGCAGTAGCAGTATTGCTTACCAAAGTTGTGACTCTTGTTGGTTGATGTATTTCTTTGGGGGGAGTTTATTCCCTAGCTGAAACTGTCAAGACAGAGATTTGGTTGACATTCTGAAACTGTTTTCTGTGGAACTCAACCTCCATGATGTCATATTAGGTAAACGGTGCTACAGTAGAGTTGGAAATATTGAACTGTAGTAGACTTTTTTCCGAGACTTGCTCATATTTCTTTTTCTGTGCTTCAATAGTGACAGGATAAAAAACATGTATATGCATTTAGTTTGCAATCTGAGTAATATTGAACTACGGAGTGTTTTACTATTTTACATGACACTACGTTTCAAAGGATTGGTTTGTGCAGTGGGTGAAATAGGTTGTATGATGTACTGCTGGTAGTCATGCTTGCTGCTGCCCCCCCCCCCAAAAAAAAAAAAAGGCAGTCTGCCTTCAAATGCATAAAATGTGAGCAAGTATGAAGTTTATTTCACAGTGGGTATATGCTCCGGGACTGATCCTTTTCAGATGTGCTTGCTACAGGATTTCAACCCTTCCCAGACATTTAAAGAATAGCTTCTCATTACATCATTAGATAAGAACACCTTTTCAGGGGCATTCTCTTTGGAGATATTTAAAAATGTAACAATAGTGTGTCAAACTGTTTTGTATTAAATGATTTGGTTTTAAAAGAGAACTGTGGAAAACAAGACATTGGAAAGAACAAACTAAAGAGTATTGTAGGCAATGCGCATAGTTTCAGAAAGAGCAGCACTGGGAGGGAAAGAGAGAGGCAGACTCTGTCCCCACCAGCAACAAGAGAAGGTATAGAGACAAACGGTACATCTAGTAAAGCAGTAGAATTTGCTGTCTCCTAGTCCCAAAAGGCATTGCTCTGAAAGAAATGTTTGCTGTGCCATTCTTAAAGATTTTCAGGACAACAAGGCAGTTCAAAAAACTTCTGTGGAATGGAAGAGCACTGGTACTTCCCAAGGTTATACTTTGATGCAGAAAGTGAGGGTGAAGATGTTTTGGATCTTTCAAGCCTTTATAAGATTATGGCAGTGAAGAAGTTCAAGTTGTTGACCCCGCTGACCTTGGTTTCCATCCTCTTAAAGGAAGATGTCATTACTTCCTTGGATGTGAAAGATGCCTATGTGCACATCTTCATAGCAAGTTTCCCTGTTTCGAGATCTTGTTTTCCATCATTAGATCATCTCCTGCCCACATGCGCTTGTACAGACAGACACAAAATTATATATCGGACTTGGAGTGCTTTCTGTGTGGAGTCTGCATGTCCTCCCCGCGGTTGGGTAGCGTTCGAAAGACATGCGTGCGTAAATGGGTGTGCCTTCATTGAAGGTTGGGCATCGAGCTGGCACCTCAGCGTTTTGTAAAAAAATCTACTGCCAATCATTAGCGGACTGGAGTTCCACTGTGGCGACCCCTTACTGGGAAAAAGCCGAAAGACAAACAACATATGTGGTTAACAGAAAAAACGAACTCCGGTATTATAATGCTCTGATTTACTCCTTATGGCAATCTTATTTGCAGAACTTTAGCAGACCCTGCTCTTGACAATTCAATGCTTCTGTAGCCTACAAATGTCCATGCATGATCAGTTCTACTCATCTTTAGCAAAAGAAAAGCCCTAAGCACAGTTCTGAATAAACAGAAATGCCCAGTTCGATTTCTCCAGGACATGGTAAAAAATCATTGACTGACTTTGACTGACTTTTTCTTATCAAAAATCAGTATCCTATCAAGTTAAGGACTGTTCCCAAAGCCCTAGGTTACATGTCATCCATTCTTTTAATAACTTACATTCCCAGTTCCAGACATGGAAAATACAGTGGTGCTTGATGGTTTTTGAATCTGGAGCACACAGGAACATTACCTACCATGATCTCCGATGTTAAGGGGCTATAGCTGTGACATACAACACCAGGTTTTTAGAAATGTTTGCCCTAATGGAATCGGAACAAAGACTGGGAATAGATCTATAAGATTATGCCTGATGGGTCAGCAAAGGAGAGTTTAGGTAATGAGGAAGAAGCAGATTAATCTTCAAAGAAACTGATTATGCATTGTGCACAGATATGGATTCTCTTCAGAGAAGAAGCCATGGATTTTACAAATAGTAACAGATAATGGCAGCTTTCAACTTTGCTCAAATATCTGGGATAAAGCCAAAAATGTTGGGAGAGCAGAGGCCCAAAATCAGGAACAGTTTTTAAATATTACTGTAATTCTGTTAAAATAGAACAGGATTGTCATTGTTGTGTTTCTGATACTGTACTGCCTAACCTTGCTGACTGGCTAATGCTCAGTGATTTTACTAGAAAATCAAAAGGGTTAGGGCAAAAATGAGGCAAAATCAAAGACAAATGAGAGCATTGCAGACAGCTCAAATGTGATAAGGCATATCAGCAAACGTGAGTACTCATTCCTATTCCCACACGTACGTAACAGTGATTGGAATTTTGGAGCAGAGCAATATGCAGCACCAGGAAATTTGCATACCCAGACTACAAGTCATCTGGGTAGTATGTATGCGTATCCACTGCCCCTTTGGTTTGGTTGGGTAGGAGTGCCTTTTCTGGGCGTTGTAAAGCAGTGGTGGAGATGTCCAAGGACGGATGAATTACTATATACCTAGCTTCTGCACAATAACTCAATATTATTATGATGTATTGGTTGACTTTTCAGTTAATAAAGAACTGACACACTCTCTCCCTCTTTTTATTTATTTATTTTTTTTATCTTTTATGTAATATCCCTAATAAAATTCTACTTCACAAAGCTCAATCCAGTAGAGAAATGGATATACTTTAGTGCCAACTCTAACTGCTGTAATTTCATGTACTTACTGCCGATTTTACTTGAGTAATACTACAGTCCTGATTGGGTTATAGAATTTTTTAAGTGGTTTTGCCAAGGGGACCAAGCATCTGGACCATGCAAAATGTGGGCAAGCCCCAACACTCTGTATTTGTAAATACACAGCCATTGATGTCACTCAAACTCTTAAGGTATTACTTCAGAAATGGACTATATTTGAGCATTGTTCAGGCAAGCAGATCTGCCACGAAAAGCTGAATGCTGATTTAAGTGAAAGATGACCCAGCATAACCAGTGACTCTCGTCTTCTGAACAGCAAGTTTCTCTGTCAGCAGACTTTGGGACTGCTGCATGTCATCCTCAGTGCTTCAGTCTTACTGTCAAGATACATCTGGCTGATGGCCTTTTATTTTTAGTAGTCCTGTCTCTATATTCAAGGAGGCCTGCTTCTTGGAAGTCCTTTCTGTCCATAAGTAGACTTGATTCAAAGTTTATGTGCATTAGTCTTACCTTCTGTATGTGGCACATGTTTTAAGACCCATTTTTAAATAGTGCTTGACATAACCTTTGAACCTGTAATTGCATAATTACAGGTTCAAAGGTTATCACCCATTCAACCTGGCCATGCACTTTAGTTAATACAGCTAGCAGAAATAACATCCTTCTTGACAAGGGCCATTCTGCAAAAAGGAGTAGGCTTATGTTGACAAGAGTTGATTTGAAACTCACCAAAGTGTCACACCATTTATATGCAAAACAAACCTTGTGGCATTTTTAAAGAATTTGTAGATAATGAATCTGTCCCTCCAAGAAGTCCAGGTTATATTGTACTGTAAGTTGAGATCTTTTGTATTCGGTGTTCTTAACATTACCAATGTTTTTGAAGTAGTGAGACCTAGTAAGAGTCTCTATAATAGCACTGATGCCAAGGCATGGATCTCCATTCAGGAGTGTGCATACAATAGGGAAAAATGCTGGGTTAAGTAAGGAAGCCTAGCTGTTTAATTTTCTTGGTCAGAAAATGCTGGTCTTTCAAAACTGGGATATGTTTAGATATGTGCATGTAGTATTTTGTGTTTTTAAATTCGAAGACTTGTTAAATAAGGGAAGGATACAGAGATACTGATACAACTCTGGATCTAAGACTATACCAGTGATGATTGGACAGCATATAGTTTCTTACTATAAGTGATATTTGGTGATCAAAAGACAGTTAATTGGTGTCGCAAAATTTAAACTTACTGGAGGTTGCTACTCTTAATCAGTTGGATAGACTGAATTTCCAAGTGCTAGTAGACTGCATTTTTGGTTTCAATGCTAGGGACATAGGCTACAGAAAGTCAACACCTGATGTTATGCCAATCTTGGCACCTAGTTTGTAGGCATCCAATAATGTGGACAGGCTGAGATTAGACAGCTAAACAAGAAAGCAGCCTTGTGTATTGTTGTGGCTTGTGTAGCTGTTATCCAAGTACATTTAGTAGTATCTGGAATCAGTTTTAAATACTGATAATGAGAGGAGCACAATTGGATTCCAGGGAGGGAACATAAGGGTGAGGGGAAATTTGCCATAGGAAATTGGCCATGGTTTTGGTATCGCATACCATTCAGTTAATCTTAAAGCAGCATTTGGTATTGTATCTAGCACCCTAATATAGTTGAAAAAAACTTATCTTTTCAAGAGTTTGCTTCCTTCAGTTTGTATTTAGCTTTACTTTTACTACTGGTCCATTTCAAAACCCTGCAGACTCCTTGGATATCAGGGGTGGAAAATACTATACAAACCATTTTTTTCTCCTATTAGTTTATCTTGAAATTCCAGCATAGCAGATTTCCCATCATAATTATACCTAATACGTATAGAAGTATCCAAATATATTTGTAGAAATGATTATAATTATAAAAAAATCATGGGTAAAAGTTGTGGCTTTAGATGTTGGGATAGGAGAAGGAAAGGCACATTGAAATTCTTTATTAGGTTTTAGACTGGGTTAAAAGATTGGCTTTAGAATGTTCTGTGAATGTAGTTGACATAACATAGTACCAGGCAAACTGTAAAGCTCTATTTCATAAACGAGGTTATGAATTTAATGTGCAGGCAATGGCAATACCTGTAAGTACAAGGTTAAATGTATTATTTCCTGTGATGGGAACCTGGAGAGAGTGGCGCAAGGATGGGTGTTAAATATGCCCAAAATTTCCTACATTTTATTCTTACTGGTTGTAAGAAATCTAGTTCAAGGATGCCAGTGCTTTCACTCCTTGTGGGGCCTCCCATTACATCTGTTAAAATTCATGAGGGATCTGCATTCTATGGGCATTTGAACCTCAACTACCTTCTGCCTTGGACCTTCCCTTTGTCCAACTACCTTCTGCCTTGGACCTTCCCTTTGTCTTGTAGACATTTAACTCTACTTCATTTCAGTCTGTCAGCAAAGTTAGTTTGTATAGGTGGATATAGAACATTCTTTCCAGTAGCAGTTACCTCAGAATGATTCCTAATTGTACATGGCCCACTGCATTTAATTGCTTGAATCTTCTTCAAGGTAGGGTATCCTTCAAGACTAATTACTACAACTAATACAATTTTATAAATTGTCCCCAGATCAGTCCATATATTTAATTTGGTCTCGTATCAAGAATTTTTAACAGCATGGATGTACACAGGCAACTGAAATATTATACCATTAATTAAGGCAACTTGACCTACTTTTTCATAGCAGGTAACCATGGCAACTTAGTAAATATTTTCCAAAGGTTTGGCAGCCTGCATCACCACCTAATAATGGCAAGAGCCAGGTGGTCAGTTTAGGTGATACTTGTGTTTAGCAGCTACCACTATTTCATTCTTCAGGAATCTGTCTACCTAGAGTGTTTGTGAGGCTTCCACTTGGATAACCATGCATACATTTTATCAATAGAATGTGGTGGGTGGCTAGTTTAAATAGAGCATTTCCATGAGTATTTTAACCATACCTTTTTAGATAAATGTATGCAACTCCTCTTATAATTCATAAAACCGTTAACCTCTTCTATTTCTCACAAAAAGAAATGTAAGGTGTAATTTCAGAATTTTTAGAATACAGCTTTAATGTCAAACTATTTTTCTCCCTGAGCTTAAAAAGAACACTGCAATAAAACAAGGTCTGTGTGTGTGTGTGTGTCTGTGTATGTGATATATATATGTATATATATATATATATATATATATATATATATATATATATATATATATATATATATATATATATATATATACATATACACACACACACACATATATATATATATATATATATATATAT
>NC_056725.1:85612009-85722009 GCF_019279795.1 Protopterus annectens
ATATTTATATATACACACTAATATAGTGTGTGTATGTATAAATGTATGTATATCTATGTAATGTGTGTGTAGATAATATATATATTTATATAATATTCACACACACACACACACACTCACACGCACTTTATATATATATATATATATATATATATATATATATATAGTGCGTGTGTGAATATTATAAAAAAAATATATGTGTATGTAAATATTATATAAATATATATATTATATATATACACACACACACACACACACACACACACACACACATTATATAGATATACATTTATACATACACACACTGTATTAGTGTGTGTATGTGTGTATATATATATATATATATATATATATATATATATATATATATATATATATATAAGTGTATACACCCCTGTTAAAATGCCAGGTTTTTGTGATGTAAAAAATGAAAACACAATACATTTCAGTTGAAAAACAAAGAAATCTGTTAGGGGGAAAAATATATAAAAAAATAAAGGCTCTTGCCACCCTTATAGTGCCTTTTTTAGGCAAAGTTCAAAGAAAAAAAACCTCCACTGTATCTGGTGCAAGCATGCAAAATTTGAAGATAATTCTACTCAAGGCTTGAAGTCTAAACCTCAAAACTAACTCTCTCGAGGCACTGCTAAAAATGGAGAATATCGATATCTGTGCAGTAGCTGAGATCTGGTTCAAGGCTCCAGAGAGCACCCCTGCAGTACCAGGCTACAACACCACACTTTTCGGCCACCAAACCAGGATCGAAACACTAAAGGTGGAGGAGTGTCAATATTCACCAAGGATATTCACACCACCAGGTTAGTTGCCCAACTCAATGGGTCTGAAATTCTACAGGTGCAACTATCACTAGATAAGACTGCAATCCAAATTGTAGCTTGGTACAGATCCCCCACCATGCCTCAAGATTCTCACTACATTTTTCTAAACATATTGGAAAATATTAATATACAACCAAACACCCTAATACTGGGTGATTTCAACTTCTCTGTCATTAACTGAGAAACCAATACCTTTGCCCAATGGTTCTTGGAATTCATAAATTCCAATGCCCTAGATCAACTAATCCATAGTCTCACCAGAAGATCCAATATCCTAGACCTGGTCATTACCAACATGGGAAATCGATGCTCCACACCTATGGGCACCCCCTCGTTGGTTGGGTCAGACCATAAGCTAATCACCCTTAACATCCACATTCCACCCCCAGTAAGGAAACCTCCATAAAAAAACTTCTCCAAAGCCAACTTCATGCTACTCAAGTCAGAAGTTACAAATTTCATGACCCCCATGCAGACGGGAACTGAAAGTTCGACTGCTTGAGTCCTACACTAAGGCACTGTACGAGCACATCCACTCATTCATGAATCATGCATCACAAATAAAACCAAGATGCACTCCTCCAAAAAATGGAAGCCAATCTGGTGGTCCCCTGCCCTAAACAAACTTTACAACAAAAGGAAAAAACTGTTGCAGAAAAGAGGAAAATGCCAGGATGCAAAAAACTCCCTTGCCAGCCTCAATAAGAAGCTGAGATACCTCATAAAATTCTCCAAAGCTAGTTACAAAAATAAAATTGCCAAAAATTCCAAAGACCGCCACAAGGCATTCTATAACTATGTCAAGAATCTAAATGGCAATGCTCAGATCTGCTCGAGCTACAACAGAATGGCATTAAATATACTAATCCCAAGGATATTGCCAATATCCTGGCAGATTAATTCAGTGCCAACTTCACCCCCCTCTCTAAATGGCCCATCTCAATACTGGAAGATTGCCAAATTCCAGTAATAACGGCCACACAGGTAAAAAAAATGCAATGTCCAAAGCTAACAGTACAGCATCCATGGGACCAGATGACATCCCAGGCTATGTACTACATGAACTACAAAATGAACTGGCACCTCATCTAAGTGTCCTGTTTAATCATACCCTCACCTCAGGCTTCGTACTCACTGAGTGGCACACAGATGCAGTTATCCCACTCCACAAGGGGGGAATCCACCTTGGATCCTGGGAACTACCACCCCATCAGTCTGATGAGCCTGATCTGCAAGGCCATGGAACTTATAAACAAAGACATTGGCAACCTTACACTGGACCCCACCCAGTTTGGGTTCGTGAAGGGCCGATCTTGTCTCCTGAACCTGATTGACTTCTTCAAATCAGTCTACAGAGCCGTGGATGAGAGTAAGGCAGTCCACACAGCCTATCTGGACCTCGCCAAGGCCTTTGACACCATCCCCCACTCTGGAATCATAGATAAACTTACTGAGCTGGGCATTAATCCCTATATCACTCTATGGGTGGCCAACTGGCTTACTGACAGAAGCCACATTGTAAAAGTAGCTGACTCCAAATCCAGCTCCAGACAAATGACAAGTGGAGTACCTCCGGGTTCAGTCCTCGGACCTCTCTAGTTTGTCATCTACTTCTCTGAAATACAGGCCAACACTAAGGGACTCTGACTAACAAAGTTCACAGATGACTGCAAACTAGGATCCATTATTGAATCCCCAAATGATGTGGATACTCTACAAAAGGGCCTTACAGAAACAGATGCTTGGTGCCAGAGCCATGGGCTGAAGCTCAATGCCAAGAAATGTATAGTTATCCCCTTTGGGGGGAAAAAACATGTACCCGTGAATTGCCACATAGGTGGCAGTACACTAAACACCGGAAGTGTGATAAAGAGACTTTGGGACACAGGTGGACAGTGGTCTTACCTTCAATAACCACATCGCCACAGCAGTGGGGAAATCCTTCTATGTGGCAGACCTCATCACTAAGGGCTTTTCATCCAGAAAAAAGGAGGTCATTGTCCCACTGTACTCATCCCTCATTAGACCCATTATAGAATACAATGCCCCATTTGGTATGTACCTCTCGACATCTGCAACAACTGGAAAGGCCTCAGAAATACCTCACTAAATGAATCACAGGCCTAAAGCAGATGCCCTATGCTGACAGCCTTAAAAAGCTCCAGCTATACCCTGTCTCATATTGTCTACTCTGAGGTGATCTCTGCTTAACATACAAGGCCATGTCAAACCCTGAGCTGTTGGACATGCTACACTTAAATAAATCCCAATCCCTCAGAGCCACACACTCCAGGGATCTAAACCTTGTCATCACAATAAACAAAAACATGCTGGAGTGATAGGTTGCTGACACAGAGACTCCCCAGACTCTGGAATAGAATGCCCATACATGTCAAGCAGAGTGGCTCTTTGGCCCTCTTCAAAAGGAACTTTGATGATTGGATGGGAGAAAGGAAATTCACCACTAGGATCACGTCAGTCGCCCTGCTAGAGAGGGGTTCAGGGAAGTAAATAGTGTGGGAAGAAATAGCCAGGGAATTATTATGGCTAGGCTTGTATAGGCCCTAGGGCCGATAGCTTAGTACCAACCTATGAACCTATAAGCTGGTTTGTAAGTGTGCACACCCTTAAACTAATACTTAGCTGCAATTAAATCCAAAAGGTGCTTCAACATTCAGTCTTCTTGGGTATCAGCATGGCACATCTTGACTTGGTAATATTTGCTCTCTCTTCCTTGCAAAAGCACTCTAAATCTGTCAGATTGTGAGGGCATCTCCTGTACACAGCCCTCTACAGGTTAACCCACACAGTTTCTATTGGATTGAGGTCTGGGCTTTGGCTGGGCCATTGCAAAACTTTATTTTCTTATGCACATGACTTTGCATTGTACGATCACTCTCCAGACGCTGGATCGACTACAGATAAGTAGATGTTGGATCGACTATAAATAAGTAACCCATTGAGTTTTTGCATTTCTAATATTTTGCTGATCTTTCGCATTGCTTAGGCTTGGTTGTTGTAGCTTTCGGCTGATGTCAGGGGAAAAAGAGTGCAAATGCAGGCATTCCCCATAAGGACGCCCATGACAAATGCGTTTTCTGCTTAGGCCGGGAACACTACCATAACGCCTGCCCTATTTGTAAATCTTTTGTTCCTAAGACCTTGCGTAGCTGCCTTGCAGCTTTAAATTTTTACTTAGAATATCAATGCCTCCCACATCCCACCCAAGAACCTCCGCGTAAGAAGGCCAAGATGCCTAGGACTTCATCACCTGCCACTTCGCACCCGGACACCCCGCCAACTGCCGATTTGTTGGATTTGAGGAGTGCTCGGTGGATCTGTCGGCTCCATCGACCTCCTTCACGGGGCCGCTGCACAACCGACAACTGGCACATCCATGGAGCTTTGACACCAAAACCTGTCGATGTCGAGGGGGAACCAGATTTGGTGGTTTCTTCGACCAGGATTCAGACCTCAGATAACAACCGCTGCCAAACCCGGCTCTAGACAGACTCCTAAGGCCACTCCAACCAAAAAGAAGCAGAAAACAAAACACATTACTCATGCTTCTGAAGCCCCTTCAGACTGGGAGGCCTTCACCTCTTCGCTTATGCAGGCTTTTATGGCCCTTAGGCCTTCTGTCTCCCCCACAACTACATTGCTTCTGCTAAGCCCTAGGCCTCCCTCTGCTACCTCCATCCCCATGGCTCCCCTCCTTGAGGAAGATGAACATGAATCTTTCTACTCTTCCTCGGATGAATCCTTCTTTTATGCATCCCATATTGCTTCTCCCAAGGAATATTTTTCTCCTGATGAGGATTCTGTGGAAGGGGATTCTCCATCTGAAGACATTACATTTGGTGAAACTACCACCAAAATCAAAGATTATTTCAAATGGGATACTTCCCACATGACATAAACCCCAAAAATACTTTGAACTGCTGCTAGTGGAGTTCCTCTCCCTTTCAGCTGTACCTCCTGTTCTTCCAGCATACTTGGGTGCCTTCAATGCAGTTTCTAGAATACCTGACTCTCGCAGCCTCCTGCACCCAAGTGCCCAGACCACTTCTACAAGGTGCCAGGGGAACAAAAATTCCCCATAAAGCCACTCTTAGATGACTCAGCAATAATTGCCACTACTCCTGATTAAACAGTCTAGGTTGTTACTTACCTCCCTATTGCCCAGGGATAAAGATAGCAAATCCATGGAGAGGATAGGCAAGAAGGTGTACACTTCCTCCACTTTTGCCTTCAGAGCCATTAACTATCAAACACACATGACCAAGTATGCCCTGAACTTAGTATCCCAAGCCACCTCTCTGCTGGCTTCAGTCCCTGACAGTCCAATTAAGACTGATATCTCCTCCAAATTGCCCTTAGCCCTACAAGTGGCTATACACTCCATAAGATGCTGCAGAAACTTCTGCTCACTCTGCAGCATCATCATCTGTCCTTAGGAGATCTTCCTGGCTTAGACTACAGAATCTGCCAAAGGACTTCAAGTCCAAAATCTTGGATGGCCCCCTGGATTACAACTTCCTCTTTGGAAAGCAATCTGCAGACCTATTTAAGAATCTGCAAGAAAAAGCAAAGAATTACAGGATATAAAACCTCTCCTGGTATCCCCTATAACCAAATTTTATAGGAACTACCCAGCTAAGACTACCTTTGTTAGGCATAACCCACATTCTACTGCCTCCTCCTCCAGACCCAGAAGAGGAACTAGAAGACATTCCTCATCCAGGCCTCCTGGCCCACCTCCTCAGCCTAGACTACCCTTTCAGGACAGGGGAGGTCCTAATTATGCATGTCTGCCTTACCCACTGTCTCCCCTTCTGGCAAAAAAATCACTACAGACCAATGGGTATTAAGCATTATTCAAAAAGGACCTCCTCAGCCTAGACTGCCCTTTCAGGACAGGGGAGGTCCTAATTATGCATGTCTGCCTTACCCACTGTCTCCCCTTCTGGCAAAAAAATCACTACAGACCAATGGGTATTAAGCATTATTCAAAAAGGGTACTTTCTATCTTGTAAACAACCCCACCCACCCAGAAGGGCATTCCATTTCCCCCAAAAATCCAATGCCATCTTCTTCCATGAATTCTGTCAGACCTGCAACAGCAAGGCACAATAGAGCCAGTTCCCACAGGACAAGAAGGAAAGGGATTCTACTCCTGTCTGTTCCTGGTCCCTCGAAAGGAAGGTCCCCGGAGACCCATTTTGGATCTCTCCTTCCTAAACTTTTACCTGCAGGTACCCACCTTCAAAATGCTATCAATTCCCACTCTTACCCCTCATACCCTCAAATGCTTTCATGGTCACCTTGGACCTAAAAGATGCTTACCTGCGCATTCCCAAAAGGGCCTCACACAGATGTTTCCTGCTTTTCTCTGGCCCATCCTCACACATCCAATTTATAGCCTTGCCCTTTGGTTTATCCACTTTCCCAAGAGTGTTTACAAAGTGCCTGGCTTCAGCCATTGCCTTCTGCAGGATCCAAGGAATCCAGATTTACCCATATCTGGATGACATCCTTATCCTAGCACAGTCCAAAGATTCCCTCTTAAGGCATCTTCACTTCACTATGTCCCTTCTACAAAGTCTAGGGTTCACCCCAAACCTCAGGAAGTCCTCCCTGAACCCAGACAAGGGCAAGATGTTCCTAGGTTGCAGAATCAATACAGAACGAATGAAAGCCTTTCTCTTACAGGACAAGGTTCTCACTGGACAAGGTTCTATCTCTAACTTCTCACTTCCAAGAAGTCTTGTTCTCCCAGACAGTCACTGCAAGGCAATTCCTTCGACTCCTGGGATTGATGGCAGCAACCATTCCCATGCTACTATTGGTCAGAATGCATATGAGAAAACTGCAATGGTACCTCGAAAATATCTGGTCACAATACCAGAATCACTTAGAACAAGTTATCCCCCTTATTTCCTGTTTAAAGAAGGAAATCATTTGGTGGATCCAACAAGTACAACTAAACCCGGGGCTTCTACTGCAGCCCCCTCAACCCACGCAAATATTGCATACAGATGCCACAGACTCAGGCTGGGGAGCCACCTTACACTTTTTACAGAGTCCAAGCTCAGTGGCAACCTCCCATGAAAATCAAACACATTAATGTAAGGGAGGTGACAGCAGTTATTGTAGCTCTACAGACCTACCACTATTGCTGCCAGGTCCCCTTCTGATAGTGACGGACAAATACCACTGTAATGTGGTACATCAACAAACAGGGAGGTACAAAGGCATACCAATTGTGCAGGCTAGCCCTACTAATTTGGGACCTAGCATACTAGCACAATCTATCCCTGCAAGCTAGTTACATCCCTTGGCAGGACAAGCAAGCAAGCAGACCTCCTGAGCAGAACATCTTCTCCACAACAAATGGATGCTGGACAGGACGGTCTTTCTAGACATAGTCCACCAGTGGGGCACTCCACAAATAGACCTGCCCCCCCCCCCCCCACACACACACAGAATAGGCAGCTGCAGACCTTCTGCACAAAGACTTACTCCCCCCAAGCCTGGAGAGTAGATGCCTTCAGTTTCACCTGGGAGAGGAAGTTCCTGTATGCCCCCCCTTCCCTCTAATTCCGAAAGTCCTTCTGAAAATCAGGAAGGACAAACCAAAAATCTTGCTAATGACTCTTTACTGCCAAGGCAGCAACTGGTTCCCCCTTCTATACAATTTAGCCAAGGGCAGTCACTGCAAGTTACCCCACAAGGTGGACCTTCTGACACAAGACAAAGGAACTCTCCTACACCCACACTTTGCAAATGCTATCCCTGACTCTGTGAGTGATAAATTACTAACCCCATTCAGACACCACTAATCAGAGGATATGCTATCAGTCCTGAGGGAGGCCAGGAAACCCACTACTAGAAAATCATACCTTGCCAAATGGGAAAGATTTACTCAGTGGTGTCTGGGACAGGAAAGGGACCCTTACGAGGCCGACACCCCCCTAGTCCTCTCATATATGTGTCAACTTATAAAGGATGGACTTTCCTATTCATCAGTGAAAGTGCACCTCTCTGCATTATCAGCCTGCTTATCTCTAGATCCCCCCCCTTGTTAGCCATGCTACATGTGAAACTCTTCCTTAAAGGGGTCTTACACATCAGACCACCTAAGAAGCCTATTCCTCCTCCATGGGACCTGAACTTCATCCTGGTAAAACTTGTCCAGTTCCACTTCGAACCAGCTAATACAGCCTCTCTACAGTTTTGTACTTGGAAAACAGTACTGTTAGTGGCTATTACCTCTGCCAGAAGGGTTTCTGAGCTTCAAGCCTTAATGGCATGCTCACCTTACACCATTTTTCATAGGGACAGTGTCACACCTGAGAACTAACCCTTCCTTCATGCCAAAAGTAGTCCAATGACTTCTCTAAATCAATCTATTCACCTACCCAATTTTTCCCCTCCCACTAACCAAGGAGAGGGAATACTACATTCCCTAGATGTGCACAGGCAACTGAGATTTTACATGGACAAGACTAAAGACCTTAGGAAATCCAAGCAACTCTTTGCCCTGCCCAATGCCCTGGGGTGAAAAGATAGTCACCAAACAGACCATTGCATCCTGGATTAAAAAGGCAATCTGTTTCTGCTACTCACACCACGGACCCCCCCCCTCCCAGTTGGGGTTAAGGCATATTCCACGAGAGCAGTGGCCTCTTCCAAGGCCTTCCAAAAAGGCATGGACACTGCTTCCATTATGGAAGCGGCTACAAGGTCCACTATCCACACTTTCACCAAACATTACAAATTGGACTAAATCTCCAAAGCACACACAGGATTTACCAGGGCAATCCTACAAGGCTTTGTGGAATCATCTTCTGCATCCGCCACCCTTTCATCAAACTAAGCTGTGGTTCTCTCCCACACCAAGAATACTGCAACATAGGAATAGAAGGGCCTAGAATAGTTGTGTAAAATCTTGGCATAACCATAGATGTTCTTCTCTTCCATGTTGCAGTATTCCTTCCCACCCACCATTCCCCCTCACTGACTCTACTCACTGACCAGTCTAACTGCTACCTGAAGCCCCTCTCCATTTCAGAAGAAACACAGGTCCTTATACATGTCACCTTTGGCAGCCTATCCTGTTGGGCTATCTACTTTGCCTGCTTGGCTTCAAGCTCTGTGGATTGTGCGTGCAGAAATCACACACAGGGTCCCTGGTTTATGGCCCCATGTGTGATGTCCCACACAGCTGCAGCAGTCCAGCTGAAGCTTTTGTATAGCAGCTGATGTACAATTCGCCTGAAGGCAGGAAATCCCACACCAAGAATACTGCAACATGAAGAGAAGAACATCTATGGTTATGGTAAGATTTTACACGACTATTCTTTACATGGCAATGAATATTTATTTATTATTGATGGTTATGTGACTTTCATATCCCCTCAATAGCTTGTATTGAGTGCCCTAGCTCTAGGATTAACAGGTGTTCAACCCTACCAATCCCCCAGATTCAGAGTAAATCGTATTCTACTTTGACAGTTGGAGATATTTATGGGCCCTTTTTAAGTTTAGGTTCAGTAATCGTGTACATTCCCAAATCCTCCTGAGTCAGGAAAACTTGAATACTGTACTTCTCCTCCATATTTATACTTTAGGTATTGAGGGGCGCTATTGTTGGTGCACTATTTTTGGGTGTTAATTTGAGATGGCCATTAATTTTATTCTGAGTAAATGATTGAGTCAAAATTCTTTTCAAGATGTATACCACCTGAAGAGAGGTGAAGACAGTCGGCTGTGTAATAGGATGGTGACCTAGACAGTTCCATTCACCAAGCTTAAGTCCATTTTAACAGGCATCAATTACAAAGCTAGGTATTTAAGTCTATGCCATGTTCAGTCAGGGCAGGATCTCACTCAGTATTCAAACTGCTGTGATAAGAGCTGCCATAGTCTTGCCTCTCCCACAAAGTGAACATCTCACAACATTAACATCATGTACAAAGAGCCAGTACCATTCACTGACATGTGAACAATGGTTAAACCAGTGATGGTGAACCTTTTGTGCTTGGCGTGTTAAATATTTAGATGATGCTTAACTTGACTCTGCTGGTGTGTCACCCCCCCCCCCTCCAAACAAAAATAAATAAAAATAAAACGGCATAGCTCTCAATACTTCAGGGATAAATCTTAACAGAATCATGGACAAATCTAGAGACCTGGACAGTTTTAGACTACTGGTACTATTATTTGAGACACTGACAGAAAAAAATGAATATGAATTAATATACATTTTCTGAAGTAAAATAAGTCTATAAATCTAATTATTCTCAAGTGTAAAAAGTTGGCAGTTTAGGAGCGATTAAGAAGGACAGCTGAGAGGAGTGTAAAACAGCACATGATTAGAAATGCAGACTGCTTGCCCTTTGCAGGTGTAACCATGAAGAGAAAACCATGTCAGCACTGCCCTTTGCAGACTCTGCCCAGACAGTATACCGATGTAGTCTTTGAGGTTAATAACTTGCTTACCTCTGCAGCAGTGTTGTTGAACTGGCTCCTGGCACAAAATATTTCAATGCACTTCATATGAGCAACGAATGCAAAAGCAGTTTCTTTTGTAACTCTGGTGTTGGTGAACGCGGGTGTGTAACCCAAAAGGTTATAGCATGTCATCTTTGACATGTATGTCATGGGTTGGTTATCACTGGGCAAAACCAACATCATTCCTAGTAGCCTATAATCTTCTTTTTATATTGTCTTGGAGTTGCTCTTTATATTGGCTCATGGAAACAGATGACCTTTAATTTGTTCCTTATCCACTTGGAGCAACAGTTGTGATTCAGAACTTTGAGTCACCAGAGAGAATAGGATTTTCCATTGAGACATGTTGCTGTGTTATTTTTAGGGGCTTGCAGGCCCTTAAAGATGTTTTGTGCACCTACAATGTCCATTTAGGTTCCAGGGGAGTCTGTATTCATTAAACTGCTTTCTTTTTACTGTGAGATCTTGGTAGGCAAGTTTTAAGAATGTTGATTTAATACCTGTGTAAAGGTAAACGCACCCTAGTCTTCAAATGCTAGTTTTGCCTCAGACATGCTTTGGTAGCAGTTGAGCACTGAATTCTTAGTAGGCATCCAATGATTTAAGTGTCTGAGTAGTCTTAAGTCAGTGGTAAACTTTGTTTACTGTGTGGTGTAGCTGTTGGCTGTTAGGGTACTTTCTTGTACAATGGGAAACTGTTAAAGCTTGAAGAGGCTGTTCGATGATTAATTTTAAAGCCATAGAAGAACTGGTGATTCATCATACCCATGTAAAATAGTGCAGACAGCCAGTTTGCTTTAATTTTATTTTATAAAAAATCCACACTATTTCTTTCAAAGGCAAATGTCAGTGTGTCCCAGCTACACTAAATGTTACTAATTTTAATATTTTTACAATAACCTTGAAAGCCTTCACACTATAAAACTGTCATAGTGAAAGCAAATAACTGGCAAATGTTACTTGAAACCTGATGTGACATCTTCATGCTGGAACAGTAATCAAGGAGCCTGAATCCTCACTACTGACACTGAACGTGCACTTGGAATACAAATGGATACATTCAGTATTTCCAGATGCAGACCTCTCTGCATCAAGCACAATTTCCCTTTAAGAGCACACAGGGAACACATACAGGCTGGGGCCTGGATTTTCTATATCTGTCTCCCTCCAGGTCCACATAAGACTCTCCATTGATACAGCTGTAGGGTTAGGTCCTCGGCTGAGTGTCCAAGCAAAGTCCCCCAGTACCCTGTCTGTAAGCCCCATTTTTACTGTCACTTCACCAAGTAACTAACACACACACACACACTTGGGGAAAGGCTGATGCACATTTACCTGCTGTGCCCCCTTCTGCCCAGAGTACAAGGTAGTTATCACCCCACTAGGCATTCCACAATCAGCTAGTCTAAGGCCCTTAACAAAGGGTGTCCAATTATACTGTGTACTACTAATACTAATATAAATGCTAATAGTTGACTGAGACAGCAAGGCTGTCTGGAGTGGCCCACACAGTGTCATCAAATAAATATAAGCACTCTCAAAAGTTAAATACTTTCTACAAGGACCATCCACAATAAAATTTTGAAATAGATTTAATAATCAATAGTAAAAGAGCATGAAAATACTGAATGTATATTCACAGTAAACCAGAGTTCAAATTGCAGGAAATGAAAATAATGAAAATAATATAAAGAAAAAGAAAATCTGAGCTAAGCTTCACTATATTCCTGACAGAATAGCCTTTCTAGTCAGGTTCCCCAAAACAGAATATTCCATCTTCTGAGATTACTCCCTGTAAAATATAATATCCAAGATGGCTTGCAGAATGACCTAGGTTCTCACAGTTAACCCCCTTTGAAGCTGAGACAGGAATCTAGCATAGAGTTCTACAATTACACATCTTAAATGTTTATGGCAGTGCCTGGGGCTTCCCCTCTCTCTTTTTTTTTTTTTTTTACTGAACTAATGAACAAAGGCTTCTTCCAGACGCACAGTCTCTGGTCCTATTCAGCACTGTTGGGTGACGTTTTAATGGTGTTTAACAGCTCACTTACATTTCCCTTATTTTTCTTAGTAAGCCAGCTTAACCTTTGCCATCCCAGTGCCCTATTAAAACATATACATTTGATTCAGTTACAGTGATGCATGTACATTTCTTTTCACTCCAGCAGGGTGCACTGTTGATGCATTTTAAGATGAACAAACCTCACAAATACATTTTCAGTACAAGCATCTGTACAAATCGGTTTGATATAAAAATGACATATAATTATTTACAAATTTCCAGGTTGGCCAGAGTCAGACATCCACTGCCCTTCTGGCATAGTTGGTAGTACCTCCTATCATCACACCTGACTTTGTATAATTGTATCTAAACTTGTTGTATTTGCCACTCATTTGCTTAACGAGCCTACACACAACTGTGTTGTCCCCTTGCTTTTCACAAATTTGCACCTGCTACTCATGGCTTTCACCTCTTAGAAGAATCATCACTGGCACTTCTGACACTGGGACCCAGTAGACTGCTCCCATTCTCACACAGCAAGGGTGGACTCCCTCACCCAGTGATTTCTTCTTGCGGCTACCTTTTTGCAGACTTCTATTTTAGCCTGGTTCCAGGTATGAGTTAAGGCTCTGGAATCTTGCATTCCTTCTCTTCCCAAAGTCTGTCACTTGGTGACTCTGAGACATCCTGCACTGTTTGCAGCTTCCTGTTCCCACAGGAAGGACTGAATGTGAGATCCCCTAGCAGGCTACGTGTAGTAGATGCTCAGTAATTTTGCTACCTTGACTGTTTTGTGGCCTCCAAAGTCGGGTGCCTTGTCAATAATTTGTATAGGCAATAAAATAGTAATGCTGCGGGCAGTATATTAACATAGACATTTTAATGATTTTCTCTCACAATGCAGCTTGCAATGTACCTTTCTGAAGTAGATATGGCCTGCTTTTTGTTCTGTAAAATGGAATTTTTTTTTCTGTAATTTAATAACTTGGTGGTGTCATGTCCTCAGTTTTTCTGTGTTTGAGGAACAAATTTTAATGTATATAATCAATGCACATGTATTTTCTCCATTTTAACTCTGCTTTAGAAGCTCTTAAGGTAAGCCTACAAATTGTATCTGAGTAAAATGTATCTGAGTAGAAGTGAGTAGATTGAAATTACTAATGAAGTCTAGAATTTATCACATTCCAGGGCCAAACAAACTATAATCTTGCAGATGGCTTAACTGTGAAAGAGCATAATCCTCCTTTTTCTGCTAAAAACAGTAAAACTGGGAGTATGGCACTTAAAAAGAAAAGTCAGATCTGTTTTCATTGACTTTGGGATGAATATTTTGTGTGTGTGTGTGTCTGCCCACGTACACTGTCTCTACATGCGTGAAGGCTGAAGATTGGCTAGACAGAAAGGAAGTGAATACTTCATCAGAAGACCATTTTTTGTTTAATTTCAGATTGTTACATGGAGATTTATAAGAAATCCTTTATTTCAGGCTGTTATGACTAAAGATTGGAGACATTTAAACAACAAGCCCTACCATGCTACCATTTGTTAATGTAACGAGCAGGAAGTGTGTGCAAATCAAAAGCACTTTACACTTCCTACTGCAGCCTTATTCCAACATGGCCATGTTGTTCTGTATAATTTCTGACGCAGACTGCATATTTTGTTTTTGGCATTTGTGAAAATCCATTCATAAAACTTGGGTTTTCTTTGCAAGTCTCTGAATAATAATAGGTTTTCCTATCATCAGGAAGGATGTTTTCTAGCTTCAAGCACCCATGAAGAGCAAAATAATTCTGCTCTCCCTATCTTGCTCAGGTTTCCCCTATTCTCCAACTAGTGATATCTGTGATGCTGAAGAGGATAGTACCTATGCTTTTATTTTATGCATTTTTCTCCTCTTAGATGTGACAACAGCCACTGGCTTCTGGTTTAACTTTAGGCAGATTAAATGATTTCCTCAACGACATCCACTTTGTAGCCAGTCTGAGAACATCCTCCATCACATTTTTATTCCTACAGGAAGTAGGTGCTTTTCATTCATACCTGCAGTGTGTGTGTG
This sequence comes from Protopterus annectens, assembly GCF_019279795.1. Taxonomy (NCBI): domain Eukaryota; kingdom Metazoa; phylum Chordata; order Ceratodontiformes; family Protopteridae; genus Protopterus; species Protopterus annectens. The sequence goes on from NC_056725.1 coordinate 85,626,429, forward strand.
CGCATGTGTGTGTGCGCATGTGTGTACGCATGTGTGTGTGCGCATGTGTGTGTGTGTGTGTGTGTGTGTGTGTGTGTGTGCGGGTGTGCGCTGCCTTCCTTTTTTAAAGGCTCTGAAAGTCATACCTCTTTATGTCTTCACAACTGTGGGTACATGAAGCAAATATATAAAATGTATGTGCATAGAACACAAATGTACAGTAATTTTTTGCTGTTCATCCCTATACCCATGACGCTTTCCTCCAGTAAACACCATTGGGCTATTATTTCCTCAGAGTAAGAGTCTTATTATAAATATATTCCTCTCAGGAGATGTACATGATGGAAGCGGTTTCATTCTCTGGGAATCTGGTGTGTTAATTTTTTTACATTCCCTTTTTGCATTCCTGTGTTTACAACTCAGAGATTTGTAAACACGTGGCATCCATGACTGAGTCTCCTCTTTCCTTGAGCATCAGCTCAAAGGTGCCACTGGAGATCGCTAGTGTCCACCATACCATAGATTTGAAATAGACTTTGTAGTCTGGGTATGAATCTGCTAACAGGTCTCCCAATGAAAGGTTTAGCACTGTCCTTTTCATGCCCATCTCTTCCCCCACCTGCTTGAATGCAGAAGGAGCTGTTCAAAACTCTGATCTGAGACCTAGTCAAGAGTTGGGGCTCTTATCCCTCTATCCCCAGAGCCAACTCTGTATTCATAAGTGTGGTAAAGCAGAAATCCCATTTTGTTTCCTTGTCTGACTAATATGGCTAGAGTTGGTGGAATGCACAGTGAGGCATGGAGGAGGGCTGATATGGGAAAAGGAAAAACCTCATCCTTCCCAAGTTGTTTTTTAGTAGTAATATTGGATCAAGAAGGAGGGATATTTAGCCTAAATTTACTTTCAGAAATGATGTACTCCTTTTTCTTTGATTTTTGTCATATAGTACACAATTTTTTCACACATTTATTAAAAACAATAATTTTGGTGATTTAGATCAAAGGTTGCTGGCAAGGGATGTCCATTGACGAGTGCAACTTATTGCCAAACTTATCCTCTATGTTTATTTTAAAGTGAGGCCCGTATAAATATGGCAAGCCTGCTGATACTTAAATCATAGTTTCAGATTACATAGTTTTAGGGTTGAGAGTATGTTTTCCAGTATGGTTGTTGTTTTTATATGATTTTATGTTATTTAATCTGAAAAATGCTTCATTGTAAATTTGGACAAAAATATGCTGTTTTATTTAATATGCCTGTTCCATCTAAATTGTTGCTGCCCTGAAAGTTATACTAAGTGGAATTATTTTTGGCAATTTAATACTTGGACTGGATATTTAACTGCTTTAAAAGCTACTTCCTTACTGGAGTCAACTTTAAATGCCAGGGTCGAATTTTAACTACGTTGCCAGTCGATTGTGATAAAACTTATCAGAGTCTATATGCAATATGAGAAATGGTACCAAACATGCATGACCAAACAGAGGTGAATCTAGGAAAGAAAGTGCATCATCTCCTAGGACTCCTGGTTTGGCTATGCAATCTCAGGGTTCAAAAATGGCCAGCTGTTGGGATATAGAAGATAGATGAAGATAGAGATCTAAAGAAGCCTTGCATACTGCCACAGTGATCATGACAGTTAAACTTTCATTATGAGTCACACTTGCTTCTATCACAATTACACATTATCTGTTGTCTTCATATTATGCATATACAATCTCTCCTGTTGAAAATAGCCTTGGCAGACTAATTGTTCTTTGTATTTAAAGATAAAAAACTACTACTGTAAACTCCAACAAGCTCACCAAAATAATCCTCAGAAGTTCTGGTCTAGCATTAATATGCTCCTTTCCCCAGGTAACTGCCGAACACCCACCCCACTTAATGAAGATCCAAATACCCCCCATCAAACTGCAAATACCTTTAACTCTTTCTTCACTGAGACCATACAATCTCTAGCTAGTCAACTTATTCCAGATAACTCGAGCCTTCCCACCACCTCGCCAGACTCTCTACCTAAATTCAAACTACAACCCATCTCTACTACTCTCCTCTATAAATTTATTCAAAAACTCAAGCCATGCACTCCTTCTGCTGACCATATCTCCAAAAAAACAGCCAAAGTAATTGCCTATCCTATATCCATCCTTATAAACAGGACAATCCAAGAAGGAACCATTCAGATATTTGGAAAATCTCACACATTATCCCATTACATAAAGGTGGGAACTCAAATGACTACTACTCTTAAAAGAGCAATTGGCCGATAGATATCACCCTTAGTAAAAATTATGGAAAAATGCATTCACCAACAACTACTGCATCTTTCTCAAAATAGCATATAATAGCAAACTGTCAACATGGCTTTAGGCCATCACACAGTACCACTACTGCACTTCTATCCTTTACAGATACCATCAGTAGAAACCGTAATAAAAACATCCTCTCATCTGCACTCTTTATTGACCTCTCTAAAGCTTTCGACATGGTAAACCACACCCTCTTAATCAATATTCTTGAATCTCTTTCCTTTGACTCTCTGGCTGTTAAATGGTTCAGATCCTACCTCAGCAACAGGCAACAAGCAGTTCTCTGGGAAAATCAAATTTCATCCTTTTTTCCAGTCACCATAGGAGTCCCTCAGGGCTCCATTCTTTTCTCATTATTTATCAATGATCTCCATGTAGCAATTCCTCAAGCCACCTGCATTCAATATGCAGATGATTCCACACTAATATGCTCAGCAACCTCTCCATCAAAACTATATTCTCTTACTCAAAATGTTTTCAACACTGTAGAAACATGGTTTACAAAATGCTGCCTCCTTCTTAATGCCAAAAAAAACAAAACTCCTTCTCTTTACCCCCACTACCAAGTTCTCCCCCACAGATTTCTCAATCTCTTCAAATAATGTCACTATTATTTTCCCAGACTCTACCACTAAACTGTTAGGAATATCCATTGACAATAGCCTCACATTTGATTACCATATAAATAACACCATTAAAACAGTCAACAGGAAAATAGGCTCCTTGTATAGAATAAAACCTTTCTTAACCCCAGCAGCCAGAACCAAGATTGCTCACTCCCATCTAATCTCGACTCTTCTGTACGCTTCACCTATTTTTACCAACCTAAAGAAAACTAACCTTAACAAACTAGCAACTTCCTATAATAACATTGCCAGATTTGCTACTGGCAATCCCTTTAGAACCCACCACTGTTTTAATCTTAGGCAACTAGACTGGCTGGAATTCCAAAACCATCTGATAATACCCCAACTCACGATTGCCCACAAGATATTTTACCAACCCAATAACACCCCTATACTCTTCAAGCTCTTAATCCCCCTATAAAAACCTGAATTCCCTACGTTCTTCTAGCTACTTTCTTCTAGCAAACTCCTCGCTAGCATAACAAAGTCTAATAATATGGCTGGTGACTCTGTTTACTAACGCAGCAGGAAAAAACTGGAACCTGCTACCCAATGAACTAACTCTAATCACATCCTTGCCACCTAAACAAAAACTTACAAAACCCCTCCAAGTGCACTGGTTATACCCTTGTAGCAACCCTGACTAACCACCCTCTTCACATCTGTTTCGTCCTCTTCCAACCAAACTTCCAAACATTTTAATGCTTATTCATGTAAGTAAGACTGACACTGTTTAAACTCTAACTTACTGCCGAAATCTTTCCACCTGATGTGAATACTTGCACATGATTCTCACTGTGCTATATTTGTTTTTGCTTTCTTAAGTGTAAATATTTTTACTGTTGCTTTTCTCAAGTGTTAATATCTTTAGTATGTAATAATTACTTATTGTATGTTTCTCTATTTTTTATATTAATCCTTTATTTACCATGTAACAATATTTCATACTTTTTATATCTGTTTGGAGCTTTTCTCCCCGGGCCTCTACTGAAAATGGAAATATATCCAGCTAGACTAGCCCAGTTAACAAATGTAAAATAAATAAATAAAAATAAAAATTTAACCCATTGTGTGGTTTTAACATAATGCTTTATATGTTTTCTTTTCCTTTTATTTCACTGTGATCTTATTTTGTTTACTTTTACTATATCTTAATTTTGTTGCTTTTCATGGACTAAGGTCTGGGTTATGTCTGTCACGTCTATTATAGCATACATCCGGTGAACTAATGTAATTTCCTTTGCATTACCTTTCTCAGCACTATATTCACTTTAGCAACAATTAGGTTCAATAGGCTAAAGAGTCTTTGGACAAGAGCACTTATCTTGTTAACAAATGTCCAAAGTCTGGCAGTTGGCTTAAAGTGGCTGAAAGGATTAAGGAGCTGTTAATAAGTTGTTTCTTGTGGTCCAGGGGCGCAAGGTTGAATCCATCAGCATCCATTGTCTGCGTGACTGAGCAAATATAAATAAATAAATTTAATGAATTCATTTAAACTAAACAAATCTCCTTCAAGATGCACCAGACAAGCTTTTACTGGAATCTTCATATGAGCGTGTAGTCACAAACTTGCCAGGAAAGTTTGCTCGTACCTGAAAGAGCAGGTTTTTGACAATAGAAGATTTGAATCAAGTGACTAGCTCTATGTTCAGTCATGCTAAAAAATGTTTTTGCAAGAAAAGATGGTACAATCTTGAGGTATATAATGCATCACTTCAAGAATCCTTTTTTTTTTTCCTTGTAGGTTACTTTTGAAGAAACAGTGCAAGATTTTGTTGTTGCTATCTAATGACAGTTTAAGAACACGTTTATTGACAAATCCCATGGCTTCTCTAATGTAGGAGGGCTGTGTAGTCACTTTGTCCAATATGCATTCACCTTATCAATTTCCATGATCAGGTGGTGCTTATACAAGAGAAAGTAAGTTTATATGACATGGTTTTAAAATAAAATTTCTCAAAACCTGCCCATAGATACCATACAAAAGCATGAATAGTTTCCTACTTTAGGAAAGTCTTGGTTCAGTGGAATGCATAATTTGTTGCCATCGACTTCTAATTTTATAGTCAACAGAATTAAGTGCAATAAATTATCCTGTCCAGTATAGTCCCCTAAAATGTTATTTCTTGAAAATAAATTAATTTTCTTCCTATGTCTTTTCCAGGCACTAGACAAATTTGGAAAGTAATTTTGGAATGGTTGCCTGCTTTGGTGTTTTCTCTGTCAGTTTTGATCCTAAAAGTAAATTTGTGTAGATATGGCAATGAATGTAGGTTCAAGGTTTTGCTTGGAGTTTGTTTGTCCTCATTATTTGAATATATTAGTAAAAATATATTTGATTGCAATTGCAGTAATTCTTTTAAGAACCATTCTGTCCTCGGAAACAACTTTTTGAGAGTTGTCTACATGGAAAAGTGTTGCTGTTTAGGTTCATACTAAAGGTATATATTTCTGGCATGTCTGTGATGTACACAACAATGTGAAACTCTGCATCTGCACTTCAAAATCAGGGGGGGTATTTAAGATGCATGATATCAGTTGATTCTATGATTTCTTCATGCTTCTTGTGCTAGTCTTTCAGGTTAATGGTATCCGATTTGGTTTAATGGTCAACATGCAATTTGAGAATGGCCAAACTAGTTTAGTTTATGCTAGCATTTTTCATTGTTAAAAGTTAAGATTAGCTTGGTCTCTGCATTCACCCTGCAAAGTTGGTTGTTACAGGTTCTTACAACCCCCATCATATGTTTTTCTGTTGTGCAGATATGAGGCATTTTATCTGTGCTTTTATTGTTGAAAGTGATATACTGTACAAAATAAATGTAATTTCTGCAGCAAGTTTTTGGTTCTGCATCACATCATGCTGCACACTATATCCCTTTGTGACTGCATAACAGTGGAGTTACACAATACCAATTTGATGGGTACCATGAGCACGATAACTTTTAGATTGGGTTTTAAATGGCTGACTTTGCATTGTTACAGGAGACTCTGGCATTGTTGACCACTGGGATAATACTAAAAAGAACTGGTTAAAATATTTACAGCATCAAAAACTACAAGAAATCCTGATTTGCTTTATTAATAAAGTTGGCTTGCATTAATGTCGATTTCCTCCAAATGATGATTTTTTAAAAGGCCCATCTCCTGTATTGTAATTAAACTTAGCATTAGTAAACAAGGATTTTTATATCTAATATAATTGGGTAGCTTGACTATTTAATGTCTCATTCCAATTAGACAGTAATACTTGGTTAGAAAATTCATTGCTAGAGATTACTTTGGATAAAAAGGAGGTGTTGATGATAAAAAGCTCTTGATAACCCAAAAGCTTTGAATTAAAGATTGCTGTTTAAGTTGACCCATTTTAAATAGGTGTGTCTGAAAGAAGAATGTTCATTTGTTTTTCTTTGCCACACAAGTAACTTTTTTCATCGCCACATTCTGACTTTTTTCCACTCTGTTCATCTTTGTTACCTTGTTTATTCGTGGATCTAGGCATTTTTAACCACTCAAGTCATCAGTTTTAAGGTGTGACCTCTTAAAACCTCTTTCAGAAAAATGGAAGACAAAACTAAATATAATAAAGTACTGGTGTGGGAAAAAGTGTTATAGCCCAAATTATTTCTGGCATTATATTTTGAAAGCCATAGCCACTGGTTTCTAACAAGGAAATCCTTTTAATATTAAAAATCAGAAACTGGTGGAAACTTTTTTTAAAATAAAATCTGATCCATAGAAAGCACTCATTTTGAGGTTTTTGCAGGAAGAGATTACACCAGTACAAAATGAGTTGAATCACTTTTCATAGAAGCCATGTTTTTGGCAGCCTGTGCTGAATTAATATAAACTACATCAGCATATTAATCTTTAAATATTGACATGCCTAGTCACTTTATTCTATTTATGAGATAACCATTGCAAGGTTCACTATAAAGATAGTGCTGCATTTTCCATATGTTTTATGATGATGATGATCTTGAAATTAACTATGTTAATAGATTTTGTCAGGAAACTCAGGATTTCAACATCATTCACAAGAGTGCCTTGAAAAGTAAAGGTTCCCATAACATTCTATAAGGTATTTTGACAAGACTAATAATTTAAAGTGAACCAAAACACCCAGGACTGAAAGGCTTTACTTCTGTTTTCAAGAAATCATTTGCCTAAACAGTTCTGAAGGGTCATAGCCCCCCTGCTACTCCTTGGTAATAGGTGCTAACCTTAGCCCTATCTGTAACACTAACCATGTACCTTACCTTAAAACAAAATATTTACATACCACTACTGCAATAACACTACTGCAACTATAGAGACAAATTTGAGCTGAATATGTTGTAGGGTTGTGGTTAGCATATTGGAAAATAATTTGTTTTCCTTTACAATGTACTTGGTGTTTGGTAATTTCATTTGTTGGTATTACAGATGGTCATTATGTATGTTCTATCCTTTTGTTGATAATTTAACCCTTTGACCATTCGTGATGTAATCCCTCACATACCACATGTATATAATGAGCAAGATGTCAATTAGAAGGCATGGGATATATTGGTAGGTCTGCTTAAAAACTGCTAATCTTGGACTATCCCACATAAAACAAGTAAATAAGGAAGTATAACTGAAGAGACGCTTATGTTTCGGGAATCGGGATAGTTCATAGACAAGTACTAGGCTAGGTGTCCTTGCAGGCCATTTTAAGTCTATCCATTTTCCGTTCAAAAGTAAGAATCAAACCATGTATGTACCTTCTGTCTAGGAGGTAATCACCTTAACCATTATGCCAACAATACTCGAAAGATGAATTACTGCTTACTGTAGTCGTGTGAGATTCTGCAAAAATTCACAGAATGGAATTTAATGCTTAGAATCATTTAGAAATGTAAAATTAAACTGTGACCTAAAGTGGACTCTACAGTATTGTCTATTTGGGCTTCTATTAGAATCCTTGGGCTTCTCATTCATAATGTAGCACTAACCCAAGAACCTAACTGTTCTTGCAGGTAATTTTACTAGATCAAAACATATATTTAGAGAGGATGCATGCATGGAGTTAAAACATTTTAGGAGCTCCCTCTGCCCATTAGTTGTATTGGGGGGGGGGTATTCTATAGACATCCCTTTTGAATGTTATAGCTGTGGTTAGTACCGTAATGCTCATTTAAAAAAAGGCTGAAAGTGCCTCCCTGATGCTGATCTTGGTAAATAAAGTTCAGTTGATCCTCCTCTCTGGAATAAGCTATGCTAACTGTGACAAAGGGAAATACTGCCAGCCCAGCTATCTGGAATTTTGTAAATAATTCAATGTCATTTGTGAATATTGATATGATTTGTAGAGAAGTGTGTAAATTACTGAGCTAAAATGTAACCACAGCATGCCCTTTTGGAATAGAACAGGAATGTGTACTATTGTGCCTGTTTTTTTAGGTGTATGGAAACTGGAACACAGGAGGTTAACTTGAAATAAATTCAGAGAAAATAGTTGAAATTCAATTGTTTCATAATCACATCATAAAAAAGATGCTATCTCTGTTTCAGTGCAGTAGCAGACACAATGTCTAGAGCTAGAGGTTTTTCTATTGCCTTGAAAGAGAAGTAATTACTAGGTTTGAGATGTAGAAGTATTCTACTGTTTTATGACTTACAGTATCTGCAAACATCTGAGAGATGTATTTTTCACAGGGAGTTACTAAATTCTGTTAGTTTCTGACAAAGAGGTATAGCTTGGGAACTGAAGTCGGATGACAAAAAGTGATGTCATCCCAAGCTAACCCAGCAGTAATATTTGATATTAATTTCAGAGAGAGACTGTGTATGTTGTCTTTGACCTAACAAAATATCCACTCACCTCTGCATTTGCTTTGCTGTAAGTAAGATTTTAGGGCCTAGTAACTCTTTTTCGATTCAGATAGGAACATAGTAAAGTGTAGCTTAGATGTTTTTCTTTATTTCAAAATGTGTAAAATTCCAAAAGAGAACAAAACCAGTAAAACAAACCAAGACGAACCAAGTCAACTGTAGAACACTGGTTTAATAATGCTAGTGAATTAATAACACACCAAAAGAGTACTTCGCGCTTTCACCCATAGAATGGGCATCATCAGAGTACAAACACTGTCACAGCAAAAACCATTTAAATAGAAGCAGCAATTAGTATTTAATTAATTAGTTAATCAAACCATAACTAATACAAACCAATTTTAATTAACATAGTCTAGCATTCATTTGGATAACCAAACTCATTATAGTCCCTAAAGAAAGTAATTTAAAAAGGACTGTCTGCATCAATGGTTGTATAAAAAGACAAAAGTATGTGTGTATATAGTGTATATAACAAATACATGTGATAAATATAATAAATGACACTACAAAGTAATTTAAAAATAATAATTAAAAACTTTAGCACATTGTTAAAATATTAATATATTAATTTATAATTTTAAAAATACACAGGCAGTTTCATTGTTACAAAGGGCCATTAAATACATGTGATAAATAAAATGTAATTATATAAATTGTGATTTATATTTGAGTATACTAGCTATGGAAATATAATTGTTGATACCTGGGTGAATACTTGCGTTGAATCTTAGTTGCCATAGACATTCTCTAACTTCTAATAATGTCGTTTCATCCCCTCCTTTGTTATTATTGTAGGGTATTCTATCTATCACAAAGAATAGGAATCTTTTAAAATTGTCACATCTTGTGCTGTGTGTATAAAGTGCACTAGTGTCTTTTTTCTTTTTAATATCCCTGACATGTTCTCCTATTCGGTCTTTGAGCTTTCTAATAGTTTTCCCTACGTAGTATGCTGGGCATGTGGAACAGGTAGCAAGATATACTACCATTTTAGTATTGCAGTTGCGATTTCCCGGGCATCTGATAGTTTTTCCAAAATTTGGAACTACCACGTATGGACCGTCATTAATATATTTACATATATGGCATGTACCATGTTTGCCCATCTTGGACTTAAGGTATGTATTCTTACCATGTGTTGCTTCAAAATACTCCTTTAAATTCATGCCTCGACTGTAGGTGATTTTGGGCCATAAACCCAAAATATCAATACATTTATCATTATTCATATATACACAAGCCCAACTTTCTCTTACAGTGTTGACTATTTTCATAGATGTATCATTGTAGGGAATGACTAAAGCATCATTTCCAATTATTAATCTATTCTCCCTAATAACATTTGTAATACCAAACTTAATAATCGGTTGATACACGTCCTGTCTTTTGATCCGTATCTCGGTACTTATTTTGTCAATCAATTCCTTTGGGTATCCTCTATCTAAAAACATACAAGACAATATTTTTATTTTATCACAAAAAACCTTGTCGTTGCTAATAATTCTTGGAAGCCTAACCATCTGTCCTTTGATTAAATTCTTCTTTTGATGGTAAGGGTGACCAATATCGAAGTGTAAAAAAAAGAATTGGAATGTGTTTTTTTCCGAAAAATGTTGGCTTCTAACCTGTCATTATTTTTATACAATAGTATGTCTAGGTATTCACAGTAGTTGTCAACTATCTTACTGGTAAAACTCAAAAAACTAGATGTAGTGTTAAGAAATGATTCAAATTCATTAAATCTTTCTCTGGTTCCTTTCCAAAACATCAAAATATCATCCAGGAACCTCAGATAGAGAACATAATCCCAAAAGCAGGAGGAAAACAACATTTATGTCTCCCACAAGGCTAACACAAGATTGGCATAAATAGGGGCACATCTTGCCCCCATCGCTACCCCTGTTTTTTGTTTAAAATATTCACTATTTAAAAACATAATAATTTTCAAGTACTAATTCTATAACTAAGTACTAGTTATGTTAGGAACCTGGGTGGTAATTCCCAGATATGCTCAGAATTAGTCCAAAATGACAAAAAATACACTGAACCCACAGACATTGCCAACATCCTAGCTGACAGGTTCAGCGCAAAAATATCTATCCCAGCAGAGTGCTGCCCCCCTGACATCTCAGATGCTCGGGTAAGAGCCGCCCTCTCCAAAACAAAAAACACAGCATCAATGGGACCAGACGGTGTCCCGGGCTGCGTCCTACATGAACTCCAAGAAGAGCTAAACCCAAACATAAAACTACTGTTCAATCTCAGCCTTACTACAGGATATGTGCCCAAAGAGTGGGGTACAGCAACAGTGGTCCCCTTCCATAAAGGTGGTGCCTCAACGGATCCTGGAAACTATCGCCCCATAAGCCTGACTAGCTTGGTCTGCAAAGCTATGGAAAGGATCATCATGGACCTCATAAATAAAGATATCGGGGACCTACAGACACTGGATCCTACCCAGTTCGGCTTTGTTAAGGGCAGATCCTGCCTCTTAAACCAGGCCATTGACTAGGGGAAGGTGGTCCACACAGCCTACCTGGACCTCAGAAAAGCCTTCGATACAATACCCCACTCGGGCATTATAGATAAGCTCACCAGCTTAAATATAAACCCCTATGTCACTAGATGGATTGCAAACTGGCTCAAGGACAGAACCCACATGGTTAGAATTGCTGGAGCCATGTCGGATTCCAAACCAGTTACAAGAGGTGTCCCACAAGGCTCAGTCCTGGGACCTCTCTTGTTCGGTATATATTTCTCGGAGGTACAGGCCAACACGGAAGGACTGTGGCTGACCAAGTTCGCAGATGACTGCAAACTGGGTGCCATAATCGACTCTCCAGCCGACACAAGCATCTTCCAAAAGGGCCTCATAGAAACAGACAACTGGTGCCAGAGCCATGGCCTCAAGCTAAATGCCAAAAAGTGTATAGTCATCCCCTTTGGCAAAGTGCCCACAAATTACCACATAGGTGGTAATCCATTAAGTACAGAAGAAGTACTTCGGGACCTGGGGACCCAAGTTGATAGCAATCTCTCATTTGACAACCACGTGGCCAAAGTGGTTAGAAAAATATTTTTTAAAGCCCACCTAATCATGAAGGGATTCACATCTAGATCAGGGGAGGTCATCGTGCCTCTTTACTCATCCTTCCTCAGGCCCATAATTGAGTACAATGCCCCTTTTGGGATGTACCTTACCAGACACCTACAGCAACTGGAAATACCCCAAAAGTACCTCACCAAGAGGATCAAAGGGCTCAAACAGATGCCATATGCTGCCCGGTTAAAGAAACTCCAGCTCTACTCAGTGGCATACCGCCTGTTCAGAGGCGATCTGTGCCTGACGTATAAAGCCACGTCCAACCCGGAATTAATGGACATGCTGCACCTCAGAAAATCCAAATCCTATCGAGCTACGCTCGAGACTTGAACCTCAGCACTGAAATAAATAGGACATGCTGGAGGGACAGATTCATAACCCAGAGGCTCCCTTCACTCTGGAATAAAATCCCAGTCCAGGTTAGGCAGAGTCCCTCATTGACTCTATTCAAGAGGAATCTTGATGAGTGGATGGGAGATCGAGGGTTTACCCGGGTATCACTTCTGTGTCACTGTTAGACAGAGGCACAGTATACTAACCTCGAAAAAGGGCATAGCAAAATAAATTTAAAATGGGTGGCGAAAGCCAAACACATTCTGGCTAGGCTTATAAATTCCCTAGGACAGATAGCCTAGTATGAACCTATGAACCTAATTCCATCAATTCCCTTAAAAATGTACTTTTATCGTTACTAAATGTACCAAATTTAAGTAGGCTTGCCTCAAAAATTTCTAAACCCTGCTTGTGGGGTATTACAGTGAAAAGGCTTACAATATCAATATTTATCACTCTGATGATGCCCATTCTATGGGTGAAAGCGCCAAGTACTCTTTTGGTGTGTTATTAATTCACTAGCATTATTAAACCAGTGTTCTACAGTTGACTTGGTTCGTCTTGGTTTGTTTTATTTCAAAATGTCCTGCAATGTTTTAAATATTTTCTGTGATTTTGAACTGTCTTGTTCTTTTATTATTAAATATATTTAAACCATTGTGGCTGATCTGTTTAGAGATATTTAAGCTCTGAGAGTACTTGCATATGTATTTGGTGACACTGTACAGGCCACTCCTAAATAGCCTTGGCCTTGGTCAGACTACCATTTGCATTAATAGTAACATTACACAGTAGGATTGGACACCCTTTGCGAAGGGCCTTAAAGTAGCTAATAAGAGTTGGCTGGTGGCAGTGAAAACTACTTTATAGTATGGGCAGAAGGGGGGCATAGCTAGTAAACCTGTGCCAGCCTTGTGTGTGTGTGTGCGTGTGTGTGTGTGTGTGTGTGTGTGTGTGTGTGTGTGTGTGTTTCTATATAAATCCAATCTCAAGGAGTGTGTGTCATATTTGCCCAGGGACATGAAGTACTGGTTGGACAGAGAGGGTACCGGAGATCTTGGTTTGGCCACTCAGTTGAGATCTCAACCCTATAGCTGTGACAGTGGGGAGTCTTACTGGGGATCTGGAGAAAGAGGGAGAAACCAGCCCCAGACTGACTGATTTCTGTGTGCTCTTAAGAGAAACTGCACTTTACTCTGTATGTACTTGTCAACATTGCAGTGTGTCTGTCAACATTGCAGTGTGTCTGTACCCCACTGTTGCCAGTGGCGAGGATTGAGGCTCACTGATTATTGGGCCAGTGCAGGGGGGGTCACATATTAATTGGTTGGCAGTTGTGGGATATCCACATTGCATATTAATTGGCTTGTCATGGTGATGTACAAATTGTGATTCAGTGATGTGGATATTGAATTACTGTAGACTGTAAACAGTGGTCACTAAAGAATGTGTTTGTACTCTCAATCAGCCACACAGTGAACATTCAGAGTTTCATAACACAATTGTTTTATTTATTTTTTTGTTTGTTAGCTTGGTTAGTCAGGGAGAGCAGGCAAGCATGTCAGAAGAGGAGTATAGTAAGCTGAGAAGGAGCCAGTTGGCTGAGATGTGCCAGGTTAAAGGACTGGTTCATGCCAACCTGACTAAGGCAGAAATTATTGTAGCCTTGAGCACAGCTGCATCACAGACCAGCAATCTGGACAACAACCAGGCTGGCCTCTGAGATGTATCACTCTCAGAAAATGGACAGTTCAACCTTTCCACAGAGGACTTTTAACTCCAGATGGATTTTTAAGAGACTTTAACTGGAGACTGTTTGGAAATAGAAACAGCAGAGAAACTACGATGTCTGGAAGCAGCAGAGAAACTACGATGTCTGGAAGCTGAGGAGAATGAGAGGCAGAGGCAGTATGAAAAGGAGATGCTAACTCTTCACCAGGGTTATGAAGGTAATGGGGCAGGGAGTAACTGAACCCCAGAAACAGCAAAGGTCAGTAAATTTCTTCCACAATTTACAGAGGGGGATCGTTTTGATACCCTTTCAAACATATGAATGACATTATATAAACAGTATAATGTTGACCAAGGGCTCTGGGTATGGTCCTTGACCCCATTATTACTTGGTAAAGCTGTAACTGCTATTTCCAAATTGTCTGATACCCAAATTGTCTGACACTGATTTGCTTAAATTATAATAGTCAAAAACTTGTTTGTGAATGTTTTAAGTTAACACCTGAAGCTTATAGGAAAAAGATTTGTTGCAAGGCAGATGAGTGAGTGTGAATATATTGCTGAACTAAGCACTTCTTTTCATAGGTGGGCAAGTGGATATCTGGTCACCACTTTAAGGGCTGGCTGGCAGACTTTTTGGTGAGGGAACAAGCCCTTAGCACTTTGCCTGAGGACATGAGAATCTGGTTGGCAGATAGGCAATGCAGTATTGCAGATGAGCTGAGGAAGAAGAGAGACCTATACCTACGTAGCAAATGGGGCATCACTGCACAGAGACCTATACCTACATAGCAAACAGGGCATCACTGCACAGGAAATGGACACCCAGTGCTACTCATGGTGGGCAGCCCAGACTGGCCCAATGGAGTCTGCCGGTAGCAGAGGAAGCCACTAGTCCAGGTACATGGCCAGGACCAAGGGTTTAAATGCAACTAGTTGGGCCATGTAATATATAGATGTCCATGAAGGCAAGGTTGGGAACAAAAGATGGGAGAGCCAGTAAGTGGGAATGATAAATGGGAATGACAAAATGCCAGCAGAGGTTACATACTATCTTAGTGGATGGGAAAAAGGCCACTGCTAAGAGTGACAGCCTGTGACCTAACCATTGTGAAACCTGCAATGGCTAAAGAGGAGCACTACTTGCTTGGGCAGTCTACCCCAGTCAGAGCTTTAGGAGGGACCCCATTCCAAATATCTTTGGCTAGTGCCCACCTTGACTGGGAGGGTGGAAAAGGAAGCAAGCAAGTAGGTGTGTTTTGAGGATATCCCTGCAGATGTCCTGAAATGGAATGATTTTGATAATGCAGTATCTTGTGTGCATGCAGTTATATGCAGTCAGGCTTGGAGACAAGAATGTGGATCTGGTAGCCTGAGGGAGACCCAGACAGGCCACACACTTGCAGTGAGGTGATTACTTCAGGGAGGGAACTACCCAGTAGCAGTGAGACTGAAGGTGAGCCACGGCTGCTTGTGGATACTGATGTTCCCTTGGACAGAGTGACTGCAAGGGCATAGGGGAGTAGTAGTACCCAGGCTGATGGGCACAGCTGTCGGAGGATGGCAGACTTCCAGTAGAAGGGGCGCTGGGAAGGGTTACAAATAGAGTTGAGAGAGGCTCAGCTGTCAGACCCTACATTACAAGGCCTGGGGGAGGTAGCCAGTAAGGCACCTGATTCTCAAGAGGAAAGTGGAATCTGTATACTGGGACAAAGGGTTACTGTATAGAGAGTGGACCCCTGAGGGAGGGCTAGAGGGTGAGAGAATACAGCATTTGGCAGTGCCCAGAGCCTACATTTAGGCAGAAAAGGTGGCAAATGCTTTGTTAGATATTTTCAAGCAAGGTAGGTTTTAAAAAGAAATGACTGACTGACAGAGGTGCCACTTTCATGTCAGACCTGCTGGCTTGTCTGTGGAAGCACTGGGGTGAAGCACCTAAAGACCACCACCTACCATCCCCAGACTAATGGTCTTGTGGAAAGGTTAAACACTACACTCAAGTCCATGCTATGGGCATTTGCAGACCAGTTTGAGGGAGTGGGACACATACTTGCCCCATCTCTTGTTTGCTTAGAGAGAAGTTCCCCGGGAATCCACAGGTTTCTCACCCTTTGAGCTGCTGCATGGGCATAGGGTGAGGGGATCTCTAGATTTTATTTGTGTGTGTGTCACAAGGAGTCTGTTTTGGCATATGTCCTAAACCTCAGGACAAGGGTCCGGGAACTCATGGGCTTGGCCTCTAAGAACCTGGCAGAAGCTCAACAGCAGAAAAAGATCTGGTATGACAGGAATGCTCGAGCCAGAGAGTATGCTGTAGGGCAGCAGGATATGGCTATAATTCCTGTCTGAAGCTGCAGGCAACCAAGGAGGGGGCCGTTCAAGGTTGTAAAGAAGGTCAGTGATGATAGCTACATGGTAGAACTGCTAGGCAGAAGGCAGGGGCATAAATTGTACCATGTTAATATGACGAAACCTTACCATGATAGAGAGGCTCTTGTGCTGAGTATGTAAAGTGGATGGCATGAGTAGTCTGAGGGGAATCTGGTGACTGACACCTCCAGTGGAAGGGGTAGCAGTATCCCAGGAGCTATCCCCTACCTAAGTTTGAGAAATCTGAGCAGTGTTACAGGAGTTTGGAGACATGTTCACTGGGAAACCAGGGTGCACCCACCTGGTGCAGCACCAGGTGGATACAGGATGCAAAAGGCCTATCAAGCAGGCCCCTTATAGAGTCCCTATGAGAGTCAAACAGACTCTGAGGGAGGAGATGCAGGAAATGTTGGAACTAGGGGTAACCCAGGAGTGCAGCAGTCCCTGGGCCTCCCCAGTGGTGCTGGTACCAAAGAAGGATGGCAACACCAGGTCTCGGTGGACCATAACAACAGAGACCATAAGAAATGATATAGTCACAGAGTCAGATGCTTACCCCATGCCTAGGACAGATGAAGCCCTAGAGCATTTGGGTGGGGCTAATTATCTCACCTCTGTTGATCTTAGGGTTATTGGCAGGTGCCCTTGACACCCAGCGCTAGAGACACGTCAGGCTTTGTGACTCCTTTTGGCTTGTACAAGTTCACAAAGATTCCCTCTGGGAAGAAAAATGCCCCAGTGATTTTCCAGTGGCTTGTAGATCATATCCTAGCAGGAGATTTAGCCCTTACTTACCTGGATGATATTGCCATCTACAGCCATTCCTGGCAAGGGCACCTTCACTATGTAAGGGAAGTTCTGAGCAGAGTACAGAGGGCAGGGTTGACCATTAAGCCCAGTAAGTATCAGGTGGGTATGACAGAGGTCTCCTACTTGGGAAATAGAGTGTGGAGTGCTAAGATCAGACCAGAACATGCCAAAGTGGAAACCATTCAGGCATGGCCTGCCCCTGTTACCAAAATCAGGTGAGGGCATTCTTAGGGACAGCAGGGTACTACAGAAAGTTTTTTCCCTAGTTTATAATACCATAGCTGCTCCTCTCACAGACCTGACCGGGAAAAACATGCCAGATAAGGTAGTGTGGAACCCAGCATGTGAGCAGGAATTCCAGAAGCTTAAAGGTGATTTGGAAGGACCCCTGCGTTAGTCCATATTAATGCAAATAATTTGTTGTACAGGTGGATGCTTCAAACCATAGGGTCGGAGTTGTAATTTGCCAGGTCTCCTCAGAGGGGGAAGAGCACCCAGTGGTATATCTCAGTCATAGGTTCCAACCCAGGGAGGAATGTTATGCAGCTGCAGAAAATAAATGTCTAGCCATATTGAAGGCACAGCAGAAACTTCAGCCTTATGTGGAAGGAAATTCACTGTGGTTACAGACCACAATCCCTTAATATGGCTACATTGAGCCAGCCAGCAAAATGCCAAGTTACTGAGGTGGAGCCTAGGGTTCCAAGCATATGATATGACAGTGGAACACTGCAGTGGGGTTAGCAGTTTCAACACAAATGGGCTCTCAAGACAGGGAATGGGGTAAGGTATTCCAGATAGGCCCAACCCTCTCAAGCATTGTTTCTCAAGGGTCACTTGAAAAACTAGCTTGAGATTTGGGGGGGGGGGCTGTGACAATGGGAAATATACCAGCCCAGGTATCTGGAATTTTGTCATTTGTGAATATTGATATGATTTATACAGAATTGTGTCTAAAGTACTGAGCTAAAATGTAACCACAGCATGCCCTATTGGAATAGAACAGGAAATGTACCTGCACTATTGTGCCTGTTTTAGATGTATATCTTTAATAGAAACTGGAACACAGAAGGCTACGTTGAAAAAAAAATGGAGAAAATAGCTGAAATTATATTGTTTTATAACCATGTAATAAAGAAGATTTTCTCTGTTACATTGCAGTAGCAGACACAATGTCTAGAGCTAGAAGTGTTTTGTATTGTCTTGAAAGAAAAGTAATTACTAGGTTTAAGCTGCAGAAGTGGTTTATTGTTTTATGGCTTCCAGGTTCTACAGATATCTGAGAGAGAAACTTATTCACAGGGAGATGCTAAAATTCTGTTAGTTTCTGACAAAGGGGTTTTAGCTTGGTAACTGAAGTCAGGTGACAAAAAGTGATGTCATCAAAGCTAATCCAGCAGTAATATTTGATATTTAATTTAAGTACTCTTGGAGAGAGACTGCGCATTTTGTATTTTGTCTTTGACCTAACATGAGCTGGAAATATCCACTCCCCTCTGCACTTGCCTTGCTGTAAGTAACTTTTTATGGCCTAGTAACTCTTTTAGATTCAGACAGGAACATAGTAAAGTGTAGCTTAGATGTTTTCTTTATTTGAAAATGTCCTGCAATGTTTTAAATATTTCCTGTGATTTTGAACTCTGATGTAACTGAGCATTGTCTTGTTTTTTTATTATTAAATATATTTAAACCTTTTAATTGTGGCTGGTCTGTTTAGAGATATTGAAGTTCTTAGAATACTTGCATATCTATTTGGTGATACTGTACAGGCCACTTCTAAATAGCCTTGGTCTTGGTTTGACTACCATTTGGATTAATAGTAACATTACACAGTAGGATTGGACACCCTTTATTAAGGGACTTAAAGTAGCTGATAAAAGTTTTCTGGTGGCAGTGGACACTACCTTATAGTCTGGGCAGAAGGGGGCATAGCTAGTAAACCTGTGCCAGCTTTTCGTGTGTGTGTGTGTGTGTGTGTGTGTGTGTGTGTGTGTGTGTGTGTGTGTTTTGTATATAAATCAAATCTCATGGAGTGTGTATGTCAGCTACTTGGGCAGGGACTCGAAGCACTGGTTGGACAGAGAGGGTACTGGAGATCTTGGTTTGGCCACTCAGCTGAGATCTCAACTCTATATAGCTTGCCAGTGGGTGTCTTATTGGGGACCTGAAGGAAGGGGGAGAAACCAGCCGCAGAATGACTTTTTTATCTCTGTGTGCTCTTAAGGGAAAATGTACTTTAATGTGTGTACTTGTCATCCTCCCAGTGTGTACATTCCCCACTGTTGCCAGTGGAGAGGATTGAGGCTCCTTGATTACTGGGCCAATGCAGGGGCATCACACTAGCCATTACATAACTTTTTTTTTTCCAGTTTTGAGTGCTTTTCTTTATCTGGAATGCAATAAAGCTTGAAAATGTTGTTGCTTACAGGTCAGCTTTTCCTGTGATGCACACCCACAGGTGTATCTGAAGTAGATATAGTTTCCTTCCTACTTGACTCTGGTGACACCCCTATTAGGCCCAACACACCAAGGTGGCAAGAATGACCATTTTTTTTTCTAGATGACTCATCTAGTTTAAAAGGCAATAGCACATCCACAAGCAGTGCACCAGTTAGTAATAAGGCAAGGTGAGATATGCATGCAATGAAACCATACATCCACCCTCTTACCCAGAACTCGACAGGAAAAAGGTCTTGACATTCAAACATGCACAAAGAAGGCAATATCAATGAGCAGTAAAGCTTTATAATGCAGCAGTACAAATATGGGAGAAAAATGCAATGTCATTAAGCAATAAGAGTTGTAATACAACAATACAGATATGATAAAATGCAATGTGATTGGGCAGCAAAATTCTTTCAGGCAACAGCACTAACACGAGCAAAATGCAATGTCATTGAACAATGAAGATTTATAATACAACAATACAAATATGAGAAATGCAATGTCATTGAGCAGTATTAACACCCTCAACCCCCTTGATCAATTCTAAACAAACCAACTATGAAACACTCTCTATTATACCCTGTTCACTGGCCAGTGACTACTTAGTCTTGCAGCTGGCATGATGGGGCCCAAGTTGTAGCTCATATCAATCCCAGATATTTATAATCCACAAAACCATTTAGGGAGAGAAATCCACAATCTTATAAAAATATAAAATGATGGCCAGAGCCTCTCACCATTCCATCCAGAATATCCTAGTGACCAGGTACCATGGTTCCTTTGCTGAGAAAAGTAGAAAAATCACCTGCCAGAACTCTTGGCAATCATCTCTGTACTAGGCCCAAAGGAACTCCTTTCTTGCTGAATCGTATGCAGGCGTGGAACTACTGGTTTCAGACTTTTCTTCAGATTCCACAAAATACCATCATCCAGGATTTCAGCAAAAGACAGACACAATCTGCTACTTCACTTCCCTTTCCCCAAAGCGCACTAGAAAAGAAAATCCAATCATGCTGCAAGGCCCTTTTCCTTCAGCTCACTGTTTGTCTTCCCTCCATCATCTAGTGTTCCAGTCTCCTCTTTCACTTTTGAAATTGTCTTTTATATTCCAGAAAAGAGCTCCTTGTGGTGCAATGAGGAACTACACCTGCTTTTTGCAGAATATCTTTGATTTCTGCCTCAGTTTTTTGTACATTATAAAATGTTTGATTTTTTTGTTGGATCACTTTGGGTTGCACTCAACCAGTAGTGCCATAATTGTTTAGAATATGGATGTTGTTGCAAATCCTGTTCTAGTAACTTTTCAAGTGAATTAGAGTAATGTCTAAAAACTGACCATCTTTCTGAGTCTTTTCTTCTGCCTCTAATACTTTTGTCTTTGTCGAACATCTTTCAACAAAGGACTTGAGGTATACAAGGTGGGCTTCTTAATTCTTTCAAAAGAATCTATGCAATTTATTTTATTTTGGAAATTTATTTCCATGACCTTACACAGAGAGGTGGTGAATTATAAAGCTCTGTGTAAAGTACAGAAGCCTGGACATGTTTGTGCATAGGAGAAGGGTTATCCAGTGCAAAAACAAAGGAGAAAGGATAGGCAGAATTAGCAAAGATGTTTTTCTAATGCATTTGGAAAGTGCTGGATAATGAATGCAGTAAATACTTTGAACATGATTTTGGGGTTAATAACAAATTAGGATTAAAACATTTATTCCATGCAGTGCAGCTTTAATTGCAGGAAGGATGTATGGGTTAGTCCATAGAGTAATGGCACCAGAAGTTAAGATGGCTAAGAATGTTCCAGGTATGTTAAATGATTATGTCAGGATAAAGCATGATCTAGGCTCCTGATTAAAGGAAATTGAAGATAATCCCATAAAGTATGACAGACTGTACAAATGAAAAGGTATCAAACTACTTCAGTTTTTTTGAAAAGCTTTCTTTAACTGATTCAGATCACAGGTTTTATAAAATGGTAGCTACCTAAATCAAGCTAAACCAACCTACAGGCCACCACCAGGGTGAACAAAAAAACAAAGGCTATTATGCTACTTTTTGGATCTAATGAAATCTACAAGAGGAAAGTGTTAATCTGAATAAAATTTCTTTGAAGAAAAATGACTGTAGGATGAATTTTTTCCAAAATTTGTGGAAGCTTCTACTGGTTTAAGAACTCTTTCTTTATCCTTTAAAATCTTTCATGTAGAGCTTGTATCATGAAGCAAGGGTTCATTTTCAAATGAAAACTAGCTCCACTCTTGAGCTAATCCCTTTGTTTTTTTTTTCTTTAAACCATTCACTGAGAATCAGATTTGTGTGTAGACTGTGATACATAGTGTCTGTTTCTCTAAATTTGCAGAAATAGAGGTTGTAGTGAAAAGTCAGAAAGAGATGCATAAAGTCCAAGATGCAATTTTTTTTTTTTAGAAAAAAAATGCATCTTGTGCTATTTGTGTATGAAACATTACTTGGATGTATCAAACATTACTTGGATGTATCATCCACACTTGTTTTGGACAAAGCTTGCTGCCCATTCATAAGCAGAACACATTCCTTGTGTTTTATCACCTTGTTCTCACAGATGAAGAACACCCATGTGAGTTGTGGGACTGCAGTGATAGGCAAACACTGATGAATGTGAACAGTGTTCATTCTGGAGTAACATAAACATGTTAAATTGATGAATACTATGCAATTTTAATAGAGCACCTATGAAATACAGTGCTATGGCATATCCATTTTTGTATAAGCATAATTTCCAGCTGAAGTTGCCCAAGCAATGCCTAAAACTGCCTTGGGTTACAAACAGGCTTACATATATCAGCACTAAAAAAGAAGTGCCTAAAGTCCATAAATAAGAAAAATGTTCAAGGCCTTTTTCCTTTAACAGAAGCGTTTGTCCTTAAGCAGCTCATCCTCTTTGTGGTCATTGCATCATCAACAAAAAGGCATACTGCACCTTGTAATACCCCACCCCCAATTAACATGACAAACGATGGTAAACGGGAGTAATCGGCTGCAAGTTACGTTTACAGCAACCTTTTTGATTTAGTTTTTTACTGGTTGCTAGCGAGTCGTCGTATTGCTTCCTTGCTCTACTCATCTGTCAGTCTCCTACCTTATCTGGAAGGTAGGTAATGTGAATGCCTTAAAAAAAACTGCACTGAATAAATTGAATGTGTAAGTGTTGGCAAGACTTTCCAGTGGTGAACCAGTGATGTGCCTGATATTGATTAATGGATTTTCTAGTCCTGCTAAATCATTTGGTTTAGTAATAAATCCTCAGTAATATTCTCTGGATGTCTGTGAATCATATGTGATCACAAACTAGAAACGTAATGAATGAGAACAGAATGGTTAGTAGAAAAAAGTAGTTTTGCAGGGAGGTAAGCCCCCCCCCCCCCCAAACTACTTATATATACCAACTTCGAGGTCATCTGGATGGTCACAAAATCTGGCAACAAAGAAGGTGCCTGACATATAGATGAGGCTTCTCATCATTTTCATATATGTTGAGGGTTGGTTTCCCTGCTGTACCTCAGCTAGCTATATCACAATTACTTATCTGGTAGAAGGAATGGGCTTTAAACACATATCCACCAAGAAATCCCAGAAAGACCATAGACAAAAATATGTATGTGTATTGCCTTTGGAGAGCAATAAGCTGGCTGTATTACATTCATGCAAGGAAAATTCCCCAATATCCTAGAGTATGCTGTTCTAAAACACTTGCAGAATAGATCAATCAGTCAATTAAAGAAAGAAAGAAATTAAAACATAAATAATAGAAAAAAATAAATCCCTTCTCTAAACATTTATCTGCTTTCTCATGTCAAACTTGGCTCATTACTTTGCCCTGATGGTAGCTAATGCTACTGTTTCGTTGCTAGGCTCACAGAGAACAATCTCTAATCTGGATTGATCTCTCTTTTCATTTAGTAAGTTGCCACTGTGAAGGGCAGATGATGATGCAGCTGGTGCAACTGAGCTTTTGTTAATATATTGTATTCTAGAAATGGACCAATACCACATTTACCATATTTAAAAATATTGCTTCTCAATTTTTTTTTTTTTGTACTTGCGTATTATCGCAACCACATTCTCAGCGACTCACTGCTGATCATTTCTGGCTGCCCTTCAAACTATAGTTTTGTTTGGGAAACCAGCAGGCTTCTGAAAACACATTTTACACTGGATGCTGCTTCACCCTGTTTTTTTTTTTAGTTATAAGTGAAGTACATATATTTTTATCAATGTAGTTGCTACTAAATGCTTGAGTTCTCCAACATCTGCATTTCCCTTTTTTTATCCCCAGAATGTCCTGATGTTTGCCTCCTATTTCTCAGGTTTTTCCAAATAACCTGTTTGGTTTTCTGGCAGGCGTTAAGGAGTGAAGTCCCTAAATAATGACATATCTTTGAATGTACACTTCATATCGTTCAAAAAAATGCATGGTAACACAAACCATCTTATTCTAGCCACTTTCCCAGTTTATAAGAACGTTTAAACATCTGTTGGTTATTTGTGATCATCTACCCTGTCCACCACCATGATTTGTTTTTGTACAGATTTCTTGAAGTCGGAGGTTTTGAGGTATGTGTAACAGTCTTACAAACATATTGCTGTCCATCAAAAACAGGAATTATTGAAATGTCCTTTGTCTATGTTCTACCTCCTGTTGGCAATACCATTAGGGGCTGTACCAGCATCTTTCTTTCATTCTTCTTTAAGAAATAAATTTTAGTATTTTGTTAGAAACGACGATTCGCTACATGCTGGGTTACAACAGTAAAATGATTGCTGTGATCAACGGATGTCACATAACAAGTGGAACAGTAACTAATCTGAAAGCCAAGTTGAATATCAGCAGGATTTTCTGTAGAAAAAATGTGATACAGTGATACTTGCATGGTGAGTAACATAACGTTTTAAAACGTGACTGTGTTATCAATATCCATATAATTTGTGTTACAAGCATTACTTCGTAAACCAAAAAAAAAAAAAAAAAAAAAAGTTTAATTTTTCTTCCCAAAACAAATAATTGCTTGAAGGGCTGCCAGAATATGAGAGTCCAGTCACTGAGAATGCGGTTGCGATAATACGCAAGTACCCTTTTTTTTTTTAATTCATTATTAAAACTTGCAGTGTTTCCTTTCCCCACTGTCCAGTCCATCTTTTGTTACTGTTACAAATCGACCACTTTTTTTGTTTGTGATTATACCAAGACTATAGCCTCTTCAATTTTTTTCACCCTAATGTAATAGTTTTTGTTTGTATTGCTCTATACATGTTTTCCTATTTTGTTTAATTACTGGGGACCTATTTAATATATGTGCCTTTTCACGTAATAAGGAATCGTAATGTTGGAGTAAGTTTAGAATACTGCCATCTTCTAATGCTTTCTTTTATGTTCCTTCAGTATAAAAGATTTGTTTGAATTACAATGCTGGAAATGCACTTCACTCTTTTAGCAAGTAATTCATGAAAGACAAGCAAAAGAGAAACTACAAGAGTTAAGACAGTGCCTTGCAATCTGAGCCTTTTTGGGCTGTTCATCTGTAAACATTAAAGCAGTAATGTAACTGACAGGCCATTCATTGTTTTTTGTATAGTGGCAGAAATATAAGCATACAAACATGGTGCTTATTTGTTTCTTAGGGGGCTGCAGCTTCTACAATTTCCAAGCATAGTAGCACCTTGTGTACTCTTATCTGCCTAAGGGAATTCTGTCTAATGTAAAACTTTTATACTTGGGTTACTGGGCAAAGCATTAAGGAAATGGTGTACAAAAAAATTAACCCTGTGAGAAACCTTTTGCAGTCCTGTAGGAGATTTATTTGGCAATTAAATTCATTGCTGGCCTCTCCCTTGACAGTCAATAAATAGATACCTGAGAAAGGGGTACAAACGGTTTGGGATACTTTAAAGTGAAATCAGTCTGTATGATACACAGTACCAGTTGTACGGCCTGCTTATGAACTTTAGCTCTGCTTCTGTTTGCACATCTGTTGCACCCAATATGAAAATAAGATGATTTATTAATTTGCTTTTGCTTGTTTGCATAGAACCATTACGCAGTTCAGAAAGCCTTCTGAATACACTAGGTAACATAGCAACATTTGTGTATTTGCTTTCAATATGGCTTCATTTAAATAAGCAGATTTACTGAGTTAGTGAATTTTAAAGTCATGTACCACTTTGATACCCAGAATTGCCATTGTACACTAGCGTATAAATCCAAATTAGAGTTATGTTCAGTACAATCCATCTTTAGGACAAAACATTTAAAGTAAATTTGTGACGTCTAAATGCAGCCCATAAAAGGGTTACACACTTACTGTTAGTGGCACTGAATTTCTACAAAATGTCAATTTTGCCTTGAGAAGAACCAACAGAGATTTTCATAGTAATGACACAACGGCAGTTAGGCCAGTAGCATAATTACTTGTTTTACATATATTTTCATGTCAGCACAGGATTCTTTGTTCTTGCCCGATAATAGTCAAGAGAAGAGGAAGTGGAGATAGAGCAGCTGGTTAATACTGGTAACTGTGCAGAGCAATTAGGTTCTGCAGAAAGAATAATGTGACTGTTTATGAACCCTACTCTTACAACAGAGTGTTTTGTTTTATTGCACTGGATAAACTAAGCCAATTTAGCAAGTGAATGTTGTCCAGTGGCCCCTAAGGGTGCAGGAAAAAAAATTCCTGCTATTTCAAAACATCCTTTCTATTCAAATTAATAGTGCATAGAAGACCAAACATTTGCTGTCTTTCCAAAACGGAACAGATTCATTTTTTGTCAGGTTGTAACTATATCACAAACTAGTTTTCCAAGCTAATTTTATAAAACTGATACCTGCAAATATTTTACCAACTTGTTTCTTGCATCCTTTATTTTTCCATTTCTGTAGCTTCCTGCATCATAGCCCTTGTTTCATATTCAGAAAATAGATTGAACAAGTTGTTCTACATCAAGGTGACTGGTACGGGTCTCATCATAATGCGTGAAAAGATTGCTCAAAGGGAAGCCTTCATAAAAGGGTGCTTAGTGTAAGTCAAAAGGCATTTAAGTATAGCCCTTCCACAATGAGTGTTCTCCATAGCAACCCGACATTGTAGTGACATATTGCTGGGTATGTGGCAAAAGAATAACAAGGTGTCTGGTTAAAGTGAATTAAGTTAAGGAAACTACTGCAAAAAAAAAAAATATGCAGTTTGGTGTACAGGGCTTACAGCACCACTGTTGAAGTGCTCTGCTTGCACAACAATGTGCACTCTAATTTGTTGAGGCACAGAAGACCCAGGTGCTGCTGCTTGTATTAATACATTCAGTTTGATAAGGCATTTATTGCAAACTGCTGTCCTTGAGCTTTGTACACTTTAGTCTCTGATGTCCATCTTGTGGTCAGCTGAAAGTATCATCTGCAAGTAAGTGCAAGTTTCTTTTAGTCCTTTCCATGTTTTTTGAGTGAAACTCAAAATGCCAATGAATTCATTATTTTTGTTTAAATTTTCCATTTCCTAGAGTGAGGGAGGACTATATGAGCTATGTTGTAACACGAGTGAGGGAGGACTATATGAGCTATATTGTAACACAAGTAGTCAGCTGTTCTACCCCACAAATGGCCTGCTTGTCTTTATTGGAAGGTACTTGACCTTTGCTGACCACTGCAATGCCTATAACTGACTACACAGAATGATGATAGCACCTTAATGTTTTTGTTTGTTGGTGGGAGCAATGTTTTGTGCAGCTGTATTTCCTGGCTGTTTCAGAGTGCTATGAATGTCTCCTCTTATGTATTATGTTTTTCTATATTTTCATGTAGAAGGAACAGTTTCATGGCATTAATGTTTGTTTCATCAGACTGGTGGTGACTTGTTCAGGTAGCATCCTGTAGCCCACTGGAACTGGATGAGAGAGAAGACAGTAGGGTTGGGCTATTCCAGTGAATGTCCACCTCCTGTAGGATGCAAGGTCGCCAATATTTCTCCAAAACAATTTTATCTGTACTGTAGTACAGTCTCTTAACCAGATTTCCATGTGAGAGAAAATGCTTTCTCATTGTGCAAAGACAGTGTATCTTGAAATAAAAGAATAAGACAATAGGTTCTTACTAAACTTGTGTCCAAGGAGACTCATCAAAAACCTCGGCCACATCATGTAGTACTGGTGGGATACTAAAAATGTCCCCAATTTAAGTAAGTAGACTTTCCCCACATATCCCAGGTAAAAAAATTGTGACAGTTTATCCGGTCATTCTGAATGGATTAATGTTTCCAATTGGAACACGTTGAAGCATAAAGAGCACAGCGTCCTGCTTAATCAAAGATGGTTCTATAGGTGAAATTAGATTTGGAATGCTTGCTTTCTATGATCAAAAGCTTTTTTGTAGATACAGAAATGGGCAGATTTAAAAAAAAAATCACTTAGTTTTTGTATGCTGTTTTCTTGATGCACAAACCCTCACTCTCAGATCCCTAGGCTTTCTTGATCCCTTTATTCACCCTGCGTCCAACAACACTTGGTGAACAAGGCAGCAGGAGACAAGTACATGTTGTCATACTGTGGGGAAATGAGAGATTTTTCTTTGCATTTAATCCCCTTCTCCTATGTTTATCAGCAGGTGTACTGCAAATTCTTATGCTAGGTTGCATCATGGACACCTACACCTACATTCAGTGTGCATGATCTTCATCAGACTTGTGTGCTTATGTCCTTCTTCCATGGAATATGTATGTACCTCTGTCTGACCCACATCTTAAGAATAGTTTCCGCAGCTGCTTTTGTGATTGCTTAGCCAGCATCATCTGCTCACCCCCATCTCCAGCACCTAGTCACTAATCTAATCACTTTTAGTTGTAACTTTTTACCTGTATGCCATACGGTGTCTACTAAGTAGTACTTTGTGTACTAAGGTCTAACAATATCTTGTTTCCTAGCTGTGATGAGAACAAAAGTTCTAAACATAAAGAAGGACAAAAAACTCAAAATCTCTACTCTAAGTAGAAATCCAAGCAGTAGTCATAAGCTGAAAGAAATCCAAACAGTAGTCATAAGCTGAAAGACAAGTGTATGACATTTTTCTTTTGCAGTATGTCTGGTTCTAAAACCATGCTCAGAATATGGCACCTTCGTAAATGATCCCAGGTACTGCTCTCCAAGGTTTAGTTATGTATTTTGTCATAAAGTGAAACCACTTTAGAATGTGGCCTTGTACAATCCAACTACAGAGATGTGTATATAGTTTTAATGACATGAGGATAACTGCTATTAATCATTTCACTTGCTTTCATTTGTAAACCTTGCATATTGATGTTGGCTTAGTATGTGTATTGAGCTGATTTTTAAAGAGCCCAGTTATATATTTTACTTAGGTTTTGGTCTTGTTTTCCTTATCCAAAGTCCTGATACTAGGCAAGACAATATATTCCACTTTATAATTGTAAACACATTTCATATTCTATTTTAATACTTATGCATTTAGTTATGCATGTGGACAAGTATGCTGTGATTTAAATAGACAATTTTCAGTCTTAGCTGTGGAGAGTGAACAATATCTTGATTTTCTATGATCCATTGAGAAAAATATGAAAAAAAGTTTATACAAATCAAGGTACATGAAAGACAATATTAATGTACATGTACAAAGTAGATTGTATAAATAAAATCTCATTTAATAAATAATAATATAGAAGTCGCTCATGGAGATGTCATTGTATTGACAAATAGTAATGCAAAGGACTTTCTTAAAACATATGAAAGTATACATAAGCTGCCAACAAAGCATTAGATACAGGTCACCCCACTTCAGTAATCCTATTGGATCTATCCAAGGCTTTTGACACACCATCACATGCTAAACGTCTGATCCAATTAACAAAACTTGGCTGCTCCCCCAAATCCCTCAACTGGTTTGCATCATACCTAAAAAATAGACAATAATCTGTAAAGTGGCATAATGTCCAATCTGATTATCAGACAAACATAGGAGCCCCACAGCGTTCCATTCTGTGACCATTACTCTTCAGTATATTTATTAATGACCTCCACAAAGTCTCCCATCTAGGTAAAATTATCCAATATGCCGATGATTTGACAATATCTACTTCAAACAATTTTTCTTACCTCCTCACAGTTATTCAGAATGCTTTTACAGCGATTGAATCATGGCTAAACAATTCACAACTGCTATTAAACACCAAAAAAAACAAAACTTCTATTCTCTTCAAGACAACCAGATAAACTTCAAAATCTTCTCTAAAGGCGGAACTGAAATAGAAATAGTAAAAACTGCCAAACTACTAGGCATTACAATTGACGACAAACTAAACTTTAAAACACACATTCTTAACCCAATAAAAAAAACACACACTTTAACTTGGCAAACATTATCGTCAGAAACTCTCATGGACAAACCCACCAAAATGGTACTTGCCAGTTTTGTGCTCATCCCTGCCTTACTTTTATGGTAGTGCCATCTTTACTGACCTTCACTCATCCTTCAGCAATAAACTTCAGTCCTGCTACTATAAAATAGCAAAATTTGCCTCGGGAATCCACACTACTGCCAAGCAATCTCTGAACTGAACTGGTTGGATTTCCCAAACTATCTCTGCTTTACCCAACTAATGGTGGCCTATAAACTAAACTAATTTATAAACCAAGTGCCCAGCACTTTCATCAATACTACAGACTTGTATTCCTGCACGTACCCTAAGATCCTCCAACAAATTGCTACCAAATGTAAACAAGCCCAATAAAAGAGATGGACAATGCTTGTTCTCCCATAGTATTGCTAAACAATGGAACTGTTTACCCTCTCATATTACCCAAATAGACTGTATAAAGACATACAAAGTAGCATTAAAAACTTCCGTCCTAAATAACCACAGATGCCAATGCAACATAAACAAGCCACCATAAAACCTGCACTAATTTAATATTAACCCACTTACATAATTCAAAATAACTACTACTCTTGACAGCAACACAGCTCTATTACCACTTTTTTCTGTTCGGTAAGAACTGCCATGTTTTTCATGCAATGCCAAAAAAAGAAACCACATAAGTTTTTACTATACTTCCAACTGTTGTCTAAGTTTTTATAAGTTTTGATACATACTGTTAACTTTTATATGTCTGTGTATATAATTTTTAACTTTGTATATTCCAATTTTTAAAACATTTTGTCAAGTGTCTATATTTTATTTGACTGTACTAATTGTGGAGCTTTTCTCCCCCGGGCCTCCACTGAAAATTGGTTCCTGACTTATTGGACTTTCCCTGTCAACAAATGTCAATAAATAATATTTTGGGATGAATGTAGTGTGGAGGAGACAGCATGCCTCTGTGGAGCTGTATGTCTGCTTCTGGTAAGATTGCCCTTAGAAATTGACCAGGCAAAGAACAATCCAAAATTTATCTACTATGATGATATATTTATAGACTTTGAGAACCATAAAAGAGTCATGCCAGGACCCACCTGTGGTACCAATCCTAGGATCATAGGAAGTTACTAGGCCATTGGCCCTGAGGCCCTTACAAGCCGAGCCAAAAGTTTTGCCCATGTTCCGACAAGTCAGCACCTGATGCCCCTGTCCAGCAGAGACACAGATGGAATCTCAGGGGGTGTATTTTCTGTTCCCCATCCAGTTATACAGGTTGTGCTTAAAAAGGTTAATGAGGTACTCTGTTTGATGTAGAGAGGGAGTCTGTTCCTCAGAAGGGGGAGTATCTGGGCTACAAATCTGTCCCTCCAACAAGTCCTATTGATGTCCCAGACCATTTTTGAGGTTGCGTGTACCTGAGTCTAGCTGGACTTGCGGATATGCAGCAGTCCCATCAAGGTGGGGTCTGAGATTGCTTTGTATGCCAGACAGCGGTCACCTCTGAGGATTCTCCTGATGAGGAACCTCCGTGGTCTCTCCAGCTGCTGAATGAGCTTTGTGAGGTAAATGCTGAAAGGGTTATTGTACTCAATATGAATGAGCTTTGTGAGGTAAATGCTGAAAGGGTTATTGTACTTAATAATGGGTCTTACAAAGGAAGATTACAGGGATGTTATGACCTCCTTGACCCTGAATGAGCACTTTCTAATGAGTTGGGTCATGTAGAAAGCTTTCTATACAATGGAGGTAATGCGGTGGTCAAAAGTCAGTTTATCAACTTGGGTGCCCAAGTCCCTCACTACTGATTGCAGGTTTAGGACCTTGTTATTAATGTGATAAAATGTGGGGACATTACTTTTCTCCAAAGGGGATGACGATGCATTTTTTGGCATTCAGTTTGAGGCCACATTTCTGGCATCAGGCATTTGTTTGTGTGAGACCCTCTTGGAGGATTTTCACAACACTAGGGGAATTGATGACAGCACCCAGGTCAGTCATCAGCAAACTTGGACAGCCATAGCCCACTGGTTTTGGCCTGCACCTCAGAAAAGTATATCCTAAATAAGAGGTCCAAAGACCAATCCCTGGGGTACACCACTTGTTATGGGTCGACTGCTTGAGGAGGCTTCCCCTGTTTTGACTAGGTGGGTTGTATCAGTGAGCCAATTTGCTACACATCTCGTAACATACGGATTGATGTCTAGCTGAGCGAGTTTATGTATTATACCCTAGTGGGGAATAGTAATGAAGGCTTTGGCCAGGTCAAGGTAGTCAGTGTGTACCGTCTTTCCTCATCCATGGCTTTGATGATGGTCTCGAAGAAGTTGATCAAATTTAACAGGCATGACCTCCCCTTGACAAAACCAAACTGTGTGGGATCGAGTGTTTGGATATTGGCAATGTCTGTGTTAATAAGGTCCATGATAATCCATTCCATGGCCTTGCAGATCAGGATATTTTTTTGTGGATCGGAGGATTCTCTGCCATTGTTCAAAGGGATGACATTGGCTGTCCTCCACTTTGCTGGGATAAAGCCAGTACTCAGGCTTTGATTGAATAAGGTGCCTAATGGTGTCGCAAGTTCCTGCCTGAGTTCATGTAGGATGCAGCCTGGGATGTTTTCGGTTCCCATGGAGGCTGTATTTTTTGCCTTTGAGAGAGCAGTGATGACTTGCTCCCTAGAGTTAAGGGGAGGGGGGGGCAGATGCTGGGGATGTCCTGATTTACTGATGGGGGGAGGGTTCACTGAGCCTGTCTGCCAGCAGGTTGGCTATATCCATGAACTTTGTGTTTGTGGTGTCTTTGACCACCAATTCTGAACAGATCTGAGTGCTTCCTTTGAGACTGCGGACATGTGTGAAGAAGGCCTTATGATTGTCTTTAGTAGACATGGCCAGTTTGGACTTTTGCTTTAGAGGATTTCAATGGATTTCAATTTGCTTGTTCAGGCTAAGGAGAGATCACTTCCAATTAGGCACCTGCTCCTTCTTGGTCCTGAACAGCAATTTTTTTCCTTTTAGAGTTTTATTGCAGATACCCACCAGACAAATTTACTGAGGAGGAGGATTTTGTCCTGTCTGGTATTCCTTATTCCATGCGGCTAAGTAAATGCTTGTATAGTACTTTGGTGTAGGTTTGGACATATGTGCCAGTTGCTATGGAGGGGGAGGGGGCTGTGAAGCTGTTTTAACCTTCCCTCAGGAGGTTGAAATCAGCTTTGGAGAAGTTTTTCTGTTTGACCCTAGCCGAGGGGGGCGGGGGGTCAGGGGAGATGGTGACTTCAAAAGTGACCGCTTTGTGATCGGTTCTTATTGGGGAGGATGACACTGTAGGGATGCTGCAGTAGTTACTCATGTTGGTCAATACCAAGTCCAAGATATTATCACCTCTTGTGGGGGTGTCGACCAGCTGGTCCAAGGCATTTGCATTGACGAAAATAAAATCTCTTGGCATTTGTGTTTTGGCATGAGTAGTTCTTCCAGTCTATGGTTGGATAGTTAGTTGCCCAGGATCAAGGTAAAGGGTTGAATCTTGATGGATTTGAAGAGGTCCAGATAGGTGGAATTAGCAGCTTGAGTCAAAGTTGGGGCCTGTAGATAGCTATGGTTTGACTAGGGGTCTTGTCAATAGTTAACTGCACCTTGAATATCTCCTGTGAGTCATACTGTTTGACCGGCCTGGAGGTGTGTATGTATGCTACTCCACCTCCTTTTACTTTGCTGTCCACTGTTTGGGGTCTGAATGTATGATAGGATGAGTAACCTGGTATGGCTGGAGTGCTCTCCGCAGCTTATAACCAGGTTTCTCTTACTCCACAAATGTCAGCATCTTCCAGCCTTACAAATTCTTGCAATGAGTGCAGTTTCATGTTCAGTGTGTAGTGTTCAACAGCATGACCTTTAATTTGCGTTTTGATAAAATTTTCATGTTTGTAGTTTTGACCTCATGGAATTGCCTAAAAAAGGCACTATGGAGGAGGCAAGGGCCCTTGCCTGATGCCCAAAGCCCAAGGGAGACCAATACTTTGTGGTCTGTCAGTCATTTCTTCCCAGGCTGTCTGGTACTGAATCCCCCTGGAATGACACCAAAAACTAAGCCAGTTGTTTAAGTCAATAATTTTCTGTTTATATTGAGGCATAATTCTGGGTGAAGGTAAAATGCTGCCTAAAGCTAGGAACATACCTGCCTGGGAAACGCATTCAGCAAGCTCGATCATATCCATCTTCATATAGTCAAGGGATGTACGTCTCGAGTTATTCATGCTAACATGGACTATGACAGAGTCATAACTGTACCTATTGTTGAGAGACTTGAGTGCATATGTGATATGGTGGATTCTGGCACCTGACAAACCACTAACAATGACTTTCTCCTTATCCAGCCTGGTGATGGGCATATCTGTGTGTCTCGCAATGGAGTCTCCTGTGACTAATATGTTGGGTGTATGTTTAGGCCTTGGCGGCTTGTGAAACACAGGTGTATGGACTATGTGTGGTGGGCAGTGGAGTTTGTGTGTTTCTTTTTTTGCCTCTGAGGTCTCTGTTGTTTGAGGACCTCTGCATATCTGTGTGTGTGTTGTGTATGTCTGGGTGGTGGTTGAGGTGTGGTGTTTGTGCTAACAACCTTCTTGGTGCCAGATATATTGCTTTGTGAGGGAGGGAGCATAGACTCTAGGTTCTTAATATAAATGCATCTCTCTCAAATTGTGTTTCTAGGTGGTAGTAGTAGAGGGTTGTCCATGTACATGAGGCAGTTGCTACACTGTCTCAGGATGGCCATATCAGCCAGACTGGCATGAGAAACAATAGGGAATTATCCATCCATATTTGTTGGAATCTGAGGGAGAGAGGCAAATGGGTTAAAAACAGTGCAGCTGTGGTGCATGCTGTGTAAACGAGCCCAAACCAACTCAAATGTGGGGTTTAAATAACACAAAAATAGAAGGTTCTAGTAACACAGAAATCTAGCCAATTCTGCTAGTCCCTGCTTTACCAGCCTGGTCATCCCTGTTTTCTTTACAAGAATGTGCCAGACAAGGTCCAGGCAGCTCTGCTACTCACTAGCAGAGGAGATGGGCCCCACCAACACAAGATGGCTGCCAGAAACACAGAAGGCAAACACAAAATGGCTACCAGTCCTGATTGTGATGATCACCAGTGTGCCTGATGGAGATCCCGATTGGCTCAGCATGAAAAACACTCTTTGGAGTTGTGTGGGCTTGTTACTCGCAAGGCAAATGGGAGGTGTAAGTTATAATGCCAGCCAAGTGGGAGTCAGTAGTGGGACAGAGTCAGTTTGGCTAGACTCCTGCAGTAAAAAGCAATTGTTATGATAGGAGATCCCATTCAATACTGTGAAATAATTTGGTGATTTTTGAGGCAGTTTGAAAAAAATGCCAACTAGATGTAGTTTTTACAACTAAGCATGTTGGTTTTGGAACCAGACTTCTCATTTACACACCGTCTCTATCCTTGTACTGTAGATACAGTGTGGTCCGTGATGTATCATACTTAATTCCCCTCAAGAGAGGCCAAGGTAGGTGTAGGAATACACATAGGCCTATGGCTTAGTGTTGTACAGAAGGATTTTGTGACTGTGGATAGGACGTCACCTTGATGCAACAGAGTTACAAAGCGGCAGATTCTTTTTAGACATGTGCATCTGTCTCCTACTGAAGCTGAAAACTGAATTAAGATGCAACTCGTGCTTACTGATGTGAAAGCAGAAACAGTGTTGTGTTCATAGCTGACTGCCATTTCAAAGAGATTTACAGTATTTTGAGCAGTGTTTTGTAGAAGAGTATTGACATACTGCATTACAGACATTAGCTGTTTTGTAATATCCCAAGTAACCCGTGAAAGGTATCTGGCCTGGCAGACTTGCTATGTCTGAAAAATGTTTGATATATTTTTGTTTTTCTAATTGTACATTTTCCCATTGTACATTTTCCCAACATGAAAATGCTCCTCAAAATAAGGGAAATTCCTTCCTGACCTTGTGTTGCATCTTTGCTACAGAAATGAGCATACAAAAGTTTATATTTAAAAAGCAAAGCAAAAGTTCCCATGATGGCCTTCTATTCATATGCTGCAGTATTCATAACATAAGGGAGTCCACCTCTGGCTCACTTGTACATCTAGCCAGTATACAAAAGTCTAATGCTACTGTGAGGTACTTTGCATGGCATCCAAAACGTACGTCTGGCATAAAATGGATGTCAGCACATACCAGAACTCAGAACTTTTCTGCTGCCTGTCCAGTAGTCAGCTGAGGTCATTTTCAGGCAGGTTACGAACCTTGGTTCAAATAAGTATCCTGATGAGAGGGTGGGGGGTCATTGTAATCTTTGGCTACTGTGAACTGCTTTGATTACATGTTAGCCAGGAAGGGCAAGCATCAGTGTGGAAAGCAGATGTTAGCCAGGAAGGGCAAGCATCAGTGTGGAAAGCAGATTCCACATAAGGATGCCCATGACCTTTGTTTATTTTGCCATGGCCCGGAGCATGACCATACTACCTGTGCTATTTGTAAGGCCATTGTACCCAAGACTCTACGTAGTCTCTTGGGTTCTCTCAACCTATATCTTGAAAATCAGAATCTTGAGCTTCTCATGTGTCACATGGAAGCTCCTTTGCACCCTTCAGCCAAGCCGCAAGTTAAGAAGGCCAAGAAGCCTAGGCCTGACTTACCTGCTACTTCCTGTGTTCTGGACATCTTTCCTGAGGCCAAGAGTCTGTAGAGTCTCCTTTAACAGGTGCAAGTGTAGAGGCTGTGACTGACCCTACCAGCACATCCTCAAGGGATTTGCAGGCGTCTGACTTGGGCATGGGGAGAATCACGATTTCCTGTAACTGAAGGCCTGCGTGGTATTATTCAGATCATCGTGCGTGAGCATGTCCCTACTGACATTGTGGAATGTAGGCCGAAGTCTGGCCCATACACTTTCCACCACTTGGCTCCTAAAAAGAAAGATTAAGATCAAACATGTTTCTCCTACCCCTCTGGAACAGCGTGCAGATTGGCAGGCCTTCTGCCAAGGCCTGTTCAATACCTTCATGGCTTTGAGCCAGTCTTCAGCTCTCTTTCCTTCTTCCACCCCTCAAAAGAGGACTTCTGAGGAATCCTCAGGGGATGATTATTTGGCTTACTCAGCCCAAATTTCTTCTCCTTTGGGGTACACCTTGAGGATTCGAATGGCACTGATTTCCCTGGGGGAGGATATCTCATTTGAAAAACTACATCTTAAGAATGGTTTCTGCAAGTTGGATTGTTATGAGGTAGTTTTTCAAGTGGGATTGTTATCGGGTATCAGACATCCAAAAAAGGTACTTATGACCTGCTAGAGATGGACTCCCTTTCCCTATCTGCAGTTTTCCCAGTCCTGCCAGCATTCCTTGAAGGACTTTTGCTGCTACTTCCCAGTGCCCAGATTCTCAACCTCCAGCACCTAAAATGCTAGATAGATTTTATAAATTGCCAGAGGACTCCAAATTCCTCTTCAAATTCTGCAGACCCAGTTACCATTTCAGTTTTTGCAGACAAAGCATCCAAGATGCTACCTTCACTTCCCTCCTCCCCTCAGATAAGGAGAGCCATGTTCATGAAGTGAATAGGAAAAAAAGGTTTATACTTCAGCTACTCTGGCTGTCAGGGCCATCAACTCAGATTCATATAGTCAGGCTGTTCTTTCAGATGCTAGCAAACTGTTGTGTGAGCTTCCTGACTCTCCCACTAAGGCTAAGGTTTCCTCTCTTCTTAACTCCTCAGCTCAGTCAGCTCAAGCTACACTGCATTACATAAAGTGTAGTTATGATGCTTTGGAGGCATCAGCTAAAGTGGCTGCATCTGGGTCAGTCCTGAGGAGGTATTCTTCACTCAGGCTCCAACCTTTGCTTGATGACATTAAGGCAAAAATCATGGATACCCCCCTGGAAAACAAGGCCTTGTTTGGTACATCACCTGCAGAACTTTTCAAATCTCTTCAGGAGAAGAGCAAAGAGCTACAAGACCTGAAGAATCTTAGTTATACCAGTGCCCAGGTTCCAGAGAGACTCGCCTGCCAAGGCCACCTTTGTTAGAAAGTCTGTTGGGCCCAAATCTTCCAAAGGTAAGAGGGACTCCAGGAAACAATTTTCCTCACTCTATCTCTTCTACTCTTACACAGAAACGGCCCTTTCAGGCTAAGCCAGGTAGTCTTGCTACCAGTCTTCTGAGCCATCAACACTTCTGTCCCTTTGCCTCTTTCTTTCTCTCCCCACTTGGAAACGGATAACTCAGGACTCTTGGGTCCTGTCCATCATCCTGCAAGGATACTTTATGATGTGGAAGACTCCTATCCTTTTCAGGGGTATTCCACAACCTCCAAAAGAATAGCTAGAACTCTTTCCACAAATCATTTCCAACCTCCTTTCTCAGGGCACTGTTCAGGTGGTGCCCCCCCTCCCAAGTAGGAAAAGGGCTCTACTCCAGGATGTTCTGGTACACAGGAAGGATGATTGTTGGAGACCCTTTCTAGAAATGCCTTTCTGTAAGTTCCCACCTTTTGTATGTTAACTGTACCCACTCTTATCTTTCTTATCCTTCTCCAGCCATTCATGGTGTCACTGGACATCAAGGATGCCTCTCTCCATATTCCCATTCATCTGCTGTTCAGGAAATTCCTTCACTTTGCTATTGCTTCATCATATTTGCAGTTCTGTATCTTGCCCTTTGATTTGTCTACTGTCTCGAGGGTGTTCGCAAAAGTACTTGGCTCCTGTCATAGCCTTTTGCAGGCAGAGCATACAGATCTTTCCATATCTAGACAAACTTCTCCACCAGGCTCAGACTCCAGACATTCTACAGGAGAATCTCTCATTCACAGTGTTACTGTTAGTCTAGGATTCACAATCTGTTACCAGAAGTCTTCTCTGGTCCCCTCCTAAGATCACATCTTTCTGGGTTGCAGGTTCTAATCAAACAGGTTGATGGCTTCCTTACCCCAGAAAAGGTCCTGTCCCTCTTTTCCTACTTCCAGGACCAGACCTCTTGATCCAACAATCCCTGATTGCCAGGGAGCTTCTTCACCTCTTGGGATTTATGGCTTCCACAGTTCCCATGCTGCCCTTAGCCAAGTTGTACACGAGGAAATTCCAGTGTTTTTTGAGAACAGTATGGGTACAACACTCCCACCCGCTTGAGTTTGTTATCCCACCCTCTTGAGTTTGTTATCCCACTCCTGCCTTGCCTGGTGGCTCCAACAGGTGGCAAAGAATCCAGGGTCACCCTTACAACCACCTCATCCCACTTGTGGACCTTTAAATGGATGTGTTCATGGAAACATGGGATGGGGAGCAGCTGTGGACTAGTGGAGGGTCAGAGATGTCTGGTCTTATAGGTTCATAGGTTTGTACTGCGGTGGTGGTGCTGCGGTAGCGTTGTTGTCTCACAGACGTTGCCCATTCGATTCTCAGTTAGAGCATCTTCTGTGTGTCGACATGCGTGAATGGGCATTCCTTCGTTGAAGGTTGTGCGTTAGGCCCGGCAAGCCAGCACGTAAAAATCTACTGCCAATCATTAGCAGACTGGAGTTCTGCTGTGGCGACCCCTAACCAGGAATAAGCCGAAAGGCACAAAACAATCTAGGCTAATAGCCCTGGAGTCTTTACAAGCCTAGCCCATAAGATTACCCTGGCATCGTGCCACCCGACTTTGGTTCCCAGTGCCTCTGTCGAGTAGACCCACAGGAGTGATCCCCGGGGTGAATTTTCTATTTCCCATCCACTCATCAAGATTTCTCTAGAAGAGGGCCAGAGAGGTGCTCAGTTTGACATGCATGGAAAGTCTGTTCCATAGCATGGGCAGTCTCTGAGTTATGAACCTGTCCCGCCAGCTTGTTCTGTTGATTTGTAGTAATGAGGTTGAGGTCTGTGGAGCACGTGGTGCGCAGGGATTGGGATTTCTTTAGATGTAGCATTTCTAACAGAGCTGGATCAGACATGTGATATGAGACAGAGAATGGTTGGAGTTTTTTGAGTCTGTTCATGTAGGACAAGTATTTAAGGCCTAGGATCCTCTTTGTGAGGTACTTTTGTGGCCTCTCCAGTTGTTGCAGGTGTCTAGTGAGGGACATGCCAAATGGGACATTGTAGGCATTGTACTAGATGACTGGCCTAATGAGGGAAGAGTAGAAGGGGACAATGACCTCTTTCTTCCTGGATGCTAAACCCTTAGTAATGAGATGTGCCACATAGAAAGGCCTTCTGACCACAGTGGCAATGTCGTGGTCCATAGAGAGGTTGCTGTCAGTAGCAACAACACCAAAAAACCAAGTCTTCAGGTAAGAACAACAACGGACTGGATGTCACCAAACACGATTTATTAAAAAAATACAAGTCTCTGACGTCTCGGCCTTCGCCTTCAAGGAGTACCAAGAGGTTGCTGTCAACCTGTGTTCCCAGATCTCTTATACCATTGATGTGGTAATTCATGGGAACCAGGATTTTCCCAAAAGGGATGACCACACATTTCTTTTGGCATTGAGCTTAAGGCCATGGTTCTGACACCAGTCGTTGGTCTCGGTGAGGCCTTTCTGTAGGATGTCAACATCACTTGGTGATTTAATAACAGCACCCTACTTGCAATTGTCTGCGAACTTTGTCAGCCAAAATCTATTTGTGTTGGCCTGGACTTCAGGGAAGTAGATACCAAACAGGAGAGGACGCAGGACTGAACCCTGTTGGACTTCACTTGTGACAGGTCGGCAGTCTATCTGTGAGCCAGTTTGCAACCCACCTATTGATATAGTGGTTGATGCCTAGCTTGGAGAGTTTTTCTATGATTCTTGAGTGGGGAATGGTATCAAAGGCCTTTGCCAGATCAAGATAGGCTGAATGAACCACCTTGCCTTCGTCCACAACTCTGGTGACTGACTCAAAGAAGTTGAGTAGGCATGATCTACCTTTTACAAAACCAAACTGTGTGGGATCCGGAGTTTGGGCATTCCCTATATCCTTGTTTATTAGGTCCATGAAGATGCATTCCATAGCTTTGGATATCAGATTCATCAGGCTAATGGGGCGATAGTTCCCAGAGTCTGTAGTTGCTCCTCCTTTGTGGAGAGGGATGACTTTAGCAGTGTGCCATTTGGTAGGGACCAGGCCTGAGGTGAGGCTGTGATTGAAAAGAGCACATAGGTGTGGTGCCAGTTCACTCTGTAGTTCA
Source organism: Protopterus annectens (assembly GCF_019279795.1). Taxonomy (NCBI): domain Eukaryota; kingdom Metazoa; phylum Chordata; order Ceratodontiformes; family Protopteridae; genus Protopterus; species Protopterus annectens. Next base: position 85,667,588 of record NC_056725.1, read on the forward strand.
TGTAGAACACAGCCAGGGATATTGACAGGTCCCATAGAGGCTGTATTCTTGGCCTTGGATAGTGTTGTTTTAACCTGTGCAACAGTAATATTGGGTGTCTGTCAATCTACTGGTATTGTGATTGGTCCTGTGGTGGGGGAGAGGGGTAAAGTTGGCACTGAATCTGTCGGCCAGTATATTACCAGTATCTGTTGGCTCTGTATAGGAGGTATCCTTGTGCAGTAGCTCGGAGCAAATCTGGGTATTGCTGTGAAGATTCTTTAAATAACTATAGAAGGCCTTGTAGTTGTCTTTACTATCTGCTGCAATTCTGTTTTCATAGCTAGTTTTAGAGGATTTGATGAGGGATCTCAACTTTTTGTTGAGACTGATAAGGGAGTTTTTCCAGTCTTGGGACTTCACCTTATTCTGCATCAGTTTCCTCCTTCAGTTGTAGAGTTTGTTTGGGGCAGGGGACCACCAGATTGGCTTCCTTTTATTGGAGGAGAGCGTTTTTGGTTTTATTTGGTATGGCAAGATCCATGCAACAGTGCACTGGTGTATGATTCAGCAGTCATGCAACTATTCTCCATTTGCATGGGTGCCATGAAGTTAGCCACCTCTGTGTGAAGTTGGCCACCTCTGTTTTTAGGAGCCCAAAGTTAGCTTTTGAGAAGTTTTTCATGGTGGTTACCTTTGCGGGGGTGGGGTGGGCGTGGGAGGGATGTGGATTTCCAAGGTGATTTTAGTTTGTGGTCGGATCAAACCAGGGAGGCGTTGACTATTGGTGTAGAGCAATGGTTGCCCATGTTAGTAATGACCAGGTCAAGGATGTTGCTACCTCTAGTGGGGGTAAGAACAAGCTGGTCCAGGGCATTGGAATTAATGAATTCCAGGAACATTGGGCAATTGTATTGGTACACGAGTAGTTTTCCCAGGTAATGGAGGGGTAGTTGAAGTCGTCCAGTATGAGTGTTAGGTTGGACCCTAATATTCTCCAGGGTGCTTAGGAACATAGAGTGCAAGTCTTGGGACATGGTTGGGACCTGTAGCAGGCCAGTCTCCACCCCAGGAAAGGAAGCATATCAATATAAAGGCCCTGACCTTTGCCCTACAAATCTTCAAGCCTCATCTATCCTCGGGGGTGTTAAGATGGTTTACAGACAATACCCCAGTTCTGTTATGTCAAACTGGGAGGGACAGTCTTACCTCCTGTGCAAACTGGCCTTGCATGCCTGGGAATAGCTGCCCAGGTTCAAATCTACTTTCAGGCAGTTTACATTCCCTCGACTCAGAAAGTGGTGGCAGACGCACTGAGCAGGACCATGACTCAGTCCCATGAATGGATGCTTCACATGGATGTTTCTGGACATGGTCTATCAGCGGGTTATACCTCAGGTAGTTCTTTTTGCCTCCCCCATGAACAGGCATTTTCCCACATTTTGTGCCAGAGTCCCAGATCTCTTGGCATGGAAGATGGGCGCCCTGTCATTCTATTGGAAGGGGATGCTTCCGTATGCATTCCCCCCTCCCCACTTCTTCAAAACGTCCTGTTGAAAATCCAACAGGAGCAACCAAAAATCTTGCTGGTGACTCCCTTTTGGCCAAGACAGCATTGGGTCCCTCTTCTGCATTTGGCCAAGGGCAATCACCACAAGTTACCACACAGAATGGACCTACTCGCACAGGACAAGGGAAAGTTAGTTCACTCTCCGATGTTCAACTGACTCTGTGGGTGAAAGGGTTTTGATTCCATTTGGACAGCTTTTTTCTGAGGACGTGCTACAAGTTCTGCAGGAGGCCAGAAAGCCCACAACTAGGAAATCCTATGTTACTAAATGGAAAAGGTTTTCCATTTGGTGTCTCAAAAAGGATTTACAACCACTGTTAGTGGATGTCCCTGTGGTCCTGTCCTAACAGTGTGAGTTAATGAAAAGGGGGTGTCTTATTCCTCCATTAAAACCCACCTTTCTGCTATTTCTGCTTGTCTGCCTATGTCCCCTCCCTTAAGCTTCCATGTTGGAAGTTAACTCTTCAGTGTTCTTCACATCAGACCACCAAGGAAATCAGTTCCCCCTCTTTGGATCTCTTTTTCGTAGAAAAACTTACCCTGGCTTCTTTTCAGCCAGCAACTATGCTTCATTGCAGCGCTGCACTCTGGAAAACGGTCCTTCTCATGATCATTACTTCTACCAGAAGGGTGTCTTGAGTTACAGGATCTTGTGTCCTCCTCCCCTTCACAGTTTTCCACAGAGATAGGGTTTCCCTATGCACTAAAACCTCCTTTATGCCCAAGATGGTTAATGAGGTACCTTTCAACCATTCCATCAATCTTCCTATCTTTTCCCCTCCCTTCAATCCTCTAATGAGAGGATATTACACACCTTTAGATGTGCACAGATGACATAGTATCTAGATAAAACCAAACCAATTCAGAAATCTGACTGCCTGTTTGTCTCCCATCACCATAGGGCCCTGGGCCAACATATTTCCAAGCAGACTATTTCCACTTAGATTTCCAAAATGATTTCCTTCTATCTGGCTCATGGGGGAAAACAACTGCCCTCACCTATTGGGGCACATTTCACTGAGCAGTTGCTTCCTCTGGAGCCTTATTTAAAGACCTGGACACTTCCTGTGTCTTGGAAGTATAGATAATTGTCCTGTATTCATGCTTTCACAAAACCTTATAAACTTGATGGAATTTCCTTTTTCCAGAGCCGAGTTGCCAGGGCTCATCTGCATGGGTTTGTGGAGAATGTTTCTGCTTCTCCATACAATTCTTCTGTTGCCTGAGCTTTGGCATTCTCCTTCATGTTTATGAATACTGCAGCATATGAACAGAAGGACATAGAATAGTTGTGTAAAATCTTACCCTAATCGTAGATATCCTTCTCTTCTATAATGCTGCAGTATTAACTTCCTCACTGCTTTCCCCCTGATGCTTGCCTATCTACTAGTTCATGTACTCATAGGTTCATAGGTTCATACTAGGCTATCTGCCCTGGGGCAATTATAACCCTAGCCCGATTTTGTTTGGCTTATGCCACCCCTTGATTTGAGTATACTGTGCCCTTTTTAAGGTTTAGTTTGCTGTGCCTCTGTCTAATAGTGACACGGAAGTAATTCCCGGGACAAACCTACAATCCCCCATCCACTCATCAAGATTCTTCTTGAAGAGATTCAGTGAGGTGCTCTGTCTAACATGAATTGGAATTCTGTTCCAGAGCGAAGGGAGCCTCTGGGTTATGAATCTGTCCCTCCAGCAAGTTCTATTTATTTCAGTGCTGAGGTTCAAGTTCCTCAAGCATGTGGCTCTAAGGGATTTAGATTTACTGAGGTGGAGCATGTCCATTAATTCTGGATTGGACATAGCTTTATGTCAGGCATAGATCGCCTCGAAGTAGGCGGTATGCAACTGAGTAGAGCTGGAGTTTTTTTAACCGACCAGCATATGGCATCTGTTTGAGTCCCTTGATCCTCTTGGTGAGGTACTTTTGGGGTCTTTCTAATTGCTGCAGGTGTCTGGTAAGGTACATCCCAAAAGGGGCATTGTATTCTATGATGGGCCTGATGAGGGATGAATAAAGGGGCACGATTACCTCTCTTGATCTAGATGTGAATCCTTTCATGATGAGGTGGGCTATGTAAAAGGTCTTTCTAACCACTTTGGCAATGTGGTTGTCAAAGGAGAGATTGCTATCAACTTGGGTCCCCAGATCCCTAATTACTTTCTCTGTACTTAATGGGTTACCGCCTATGTGGTAATTTGTGGGCACATTGTTTTTGCCAAAGGGTATGACTGTACACTTTTTGGCATTTAGCTTTAGACCATGGCTCTGGCACTAGTTATCCGTCTCTGTGAGAACTTTTTGAAGGATGTTTGTGTCAGCTGGAGAGTTGATTATGGCGCCTAGTTTGCAGTCGTCTGCGAACTTGGTGAGCCATAGTCCTCCCACATTGGCCTGTACCTCGGAAAAGTATATAACGAACAAGAGCGGTCCCAGGACAGAACCTTGTGGGATGCCACTTGTGACCAGTTTCGAGTCTGACATGGTTCCAGCAACTCGCACTCTGTGGGTTCTGTCTTTGAGCCAGTTTGTGACCCATCTTGTGACATAGGGGTTTATATTTAAGCTGGCTAGCTTATCTATGATTCCCGAGTGGGGTATTGTGTCAAATGCCTTTGCTAGGTCCAGATAGGCTGTGTGGACTACCTTCCCTTCATCTATGGCTTTGGTGACTGTTTCGAAGAAGTCAACCAGGTTCAAAAGGCTGGATCTGCCCTTGACGAAGCCGAACTAGGTAGGATCTAGTGTCTGTAGGTCCCCAATGTCTTTGTTTATGAGCTCCATGATGATCCTCTCCATAGCCTTGCAGACTAAGCTAGTCAGGCTTATGAGGCAATAGTTTCCAGGGTCTGTGGAGGCTCCACCTTTGTGGAGTGGGACCACTGTTGCTGTACGCCATTCTGTGGGCACATATCCTGTAGTGAGGCTGAGATTGTACAGCTGTTTTATTTGAGGGATTAGTTATTCTTGGAGTTTATGTAGGATGCAACCCGGGACGCCATCTGGTCCCATGGAAGCAGTGTTTTTTGCTTTGGAGAGGGCAGCCTTCTTTTTGCTTTGGAGAGGGCAGCCTTCACCTGAGCATCAGAGATGTTTGGAAGGCAGCCCTCTGCCGCGATAGATACTTGCTCTTTTTTTGGGGGGGGGAGGGGGTGGAGAAGTTTGCACTGAACCTGTCTGCCAGGATATTGGCGATGTCTGTGGGTTCAGTGTATTTTTGTCATTTAGAATCAACTCAGAACAAGTCTGGGAGTTGCATCCCAGGTTCCTAACATAACTGAAAAAAGCCTTATGATCGTCTTTAGTGTCCTGAGCAATTAGAATCAACTCAGAACAAGTCTGGGAGTTGCATCCCAGGTTCCTAACAACTGAAAAAAGCCTTATGATCATCTTTAGTGTCCTGAGCAATTTTTCTCTCGAAGCTGGCCTTGGAGGATTTTATGAGGGATCATAATTTTTTGCTAGTACTGATCAGGGATGCCTTCCCTATTAGGGATTTTGCTCTATCATGTAGTATCTTCCTCCTGCTGTTGTACAGTTTATTTATGGCTGGGGTCCACCAGACTGGATGCCTGCCTTTGGATGTTTGGGTTTTGGTTTTGTTTGGGATAGCATGATCCATGCATTCCTGGAGATGTCCGTAGAATGCGTTTATATAGGATTCTGCAGTTTGGGTAGTATCATGTTTTCCTTGCCTGGGATCAGGCTGGTGCTTTTACGACAATCAATTCTGAAGTCTGGTACATGCTGACATCTGCTTCATACCTGACATCACTTTTATGACTGTATATTTTGAATACTATGTGACGTTGCACGTACCTCACAGCAGCATTAGACTTTTGTGTCTCGACAGATGTATGAGTCAGCTGGAGGTGGACTCCTTCATATTATGAATACTGTGGACTACTTCATGACTACTTCATATTATGAATACTGTGGACTACTTCATATTATGAATACTGCAGCATATAAAGAGACATCTATGGTTACGGTAAGATTTTACACTATTCTTTGGAAAGTTCTACATTCTCAGATAATGCTATTATTTCTTCCCCACACGAGCTGCTTACACATTCACTTCTGATGTGACCCTGACTTTGATTTCTCCAGATAGTGTTACAGAATAGCTATTATCATAACTCCTCAACTGTCCAGATTTTTGCAGAATGTCAATTTTAGCCTAATATTTTTGACGAGTTTCTCATAAAATTTGTAGTTTTCTGGCAAATCCCAGAGTACTGAAGTCACTAAATAATGACATACATTAAAGTTTCAAACTTTATATCCTTCAGAAAACTGCTTGCAAAAGTAAATCTTGATGTTATAGCAACTTTCCAAGTTTGTAAGAGAAAAATGTCCCTAATTATGGGCCTTTTTCCCACCATTATTTTAGGCTTTGTCCAGATTTCCTGTGATAATTAGGTAAAAATTTTTCTTACACTGTGAAGGACAAAAACGAGGAAAAGAAAAGGCAAGCACTATTAAAAACTCCTGTTGTCCACCACGGCAGTAAAACGCTTATCGTAAGACTGAGGACTGCTTGTTTTATGTTCTATTCTTTTTTTTATTAAAGTTTTGATTTTATTATCAAGTTTTACTGCCATGGTGGACAACAGGAGTTTTTAATAGTGTTCTAGTTCTTGTGATAATTGGTTGAAAGCTATGGCTAAATCAGTTCCATGTCACTACCATCCCACTTTCTTATATTATGACATATTATGATATGTTAAAGTGAAGATTGGATTATGATCACACTTGTAACAAGAACATCTGTTGGAATTTTGAAAGGAGCTGTCCTGTCAACTTGTACTACATTTTTTCAGCAATAAGGTCCTGTTTTAATTATTGTCTAGTCATGAACGTACAGTTTGTTTGAAACTACATATTAACTGTGTGTTTATCACAACTCTCAACCTTCCATGTCCAAAATGAGGAACACTAGCCCTCATAATGTGGAACACATACTAATGGCTTACTAACCACTTCAACTAGAAAGGTTATAGGCTGGTTAAAATATGCTGGTTTTACTTATAAAGAAGAATTTTAATGAATTAATATGATTCATTTCTGTTTACAATGGATTTCACTGAATGTGTGACAAAGTCTTTCAGTGTGGAACTTCGAGGAACATGAACTTTTTAAGACCCCAAATGAAGTATATTCTTCGTAATGAGATACACTTGAGAGGTATGTTTATTATTTTGTACTTGGAATGTTAGTGTATGTTGTAAAACTGTGTGAATAAATGTAAGCACACTATGCGCAACAGAGTTAAGGCACTGAACATAATTTACATGGATATTGAAGGTAAACACTAACATGTTCAGTAGAGAACATGGTGAGCATACTGAGAAGAGCACAGATAAACAACATGTATGAATGGACACCCAGTAATTGTGGCAAATGCTACAGAATATGGTATAATTCCATTATTATGGTGTGGTGTACAGTATGCTTTGAGAAGTGGTGGCTTAACCACATGTGGCCTTGAAAGTAAAGCATCTTTTTTCACTGAATTTTGTTTGGGAAGGACTATACTGGAGTTCAGTTTGCTATAAATGTATACATGTCATTTTCTGCCACAAAATATAGTGTTAACATCATTTAGGATTATTACACAATAGTTTAAAACCTTAATTATAAGATAGATAAACTAGATGACTTTAGTAACATTGACTTAATTACTTTTGTCTCGGAGTCGTTATAAAATGGATTTCAGTGTAGTCACTAAAATCTAGTATGTAAATTTTGCATTTTAGAGTTCATCTACAGGTACTGCAAATAAAATGTGTACTTTTCTCCCCGCATTTTAAGTTGAGGTCAGTGCTTAATAGTTGATTAGCCATAATCCTAATGCAGTAAACATTTGTGCGTACCTGCTCCATTGTTTCATTTTTTTTTCTTTAAAGAATTTTATTAAATAATTATTAAAATGAACAAATATTTCCATGAAATTATAACATTTTTTCTTTAAAGTTAAAGAATAAGAAAATAAAAAAACAAACCTTCTAATATATAAACCAATGTAACTAAACTATGTACAAAGATGTTCATCATGCAAAAAAAAAATTCTTAATGTAGTTGTAGGATTAATAAAAATCATCTGTTTACATAAATTAATAAACTATTTTTCTAGAAGTTCATAGATGATATTCCATGAATTATATAATGTAGTATTCCTAGATGATCTAGATTTAATAGTTAACATTTCCAAATTACACGTTTCAAGGAGTATATTTTTAAATTCCAAAAATGTAGGTGCTGTACTAGATTTCCAATTCTTAGTGATTTGTTTTCCTAGCTATAGATAGTATAGACCAAACCAAAGGGTACTTACTCCTGTTCCTGATTGTGTAAAAGAGAATATTAAATAAAACAAGTGATTTAGATATAAAGAAATTATCAGTAAAAATTGTTTGCAACAAATTATTGATATCACCCCAAATTTTTCTTAAATATATGCAATTATAAAACATATGAGACCAGTCAGCATTCAATTCAATATTACATCTCCAACATGTTATATTCTTTTTAGAAAATATACTTATATTATGAGGAGTGATAAATGATCTATTTAAAAATCTCCATGTGAATAATTTCCATTTTAAAGAAGTAGTCATACTTGCTGATTGTAAAATATTCAATTTGCCTTTCTCAGAAGGGGGATTATTATTAATTAAAGAAAAATATTTCCAATAATTATCAGAATGTGTATCTAAATCCCATTTAATTGCCCTATAAATGTTTGATAACTTGTTATTAGCAGGAGATTTATGTAAAACTGATAACATCATATATTGTATTAGTTTGGGAATTTTTTTCCTAATTATAGGAGACCTAGAATCCAATTTATTTAATACATATTGTCTAGCTTCTTGAAGCTCTAACCATAAACAAGAATCAAGTTTATACTCTTCCAAGAGTAAACTGTTGGATTTTATCTCATCATTTATCATCATTTGATGCCAAAGTGTTAAATATTTTTGCTGAAATATAGACCTTTTTGTATAATCTGAGGAGAAAATAGATCTGTGTGTGTGTAGGCTATAGGGAAGAGTAAAAAAAAGCCAATCCTTATATATATTATATTTAAATATAAAATTTTTAAATGATTTTAAAATGAAAACTATATAGTTAAAACTCGGAGAAGAAAATTCAGAAATATAATCTTTTAACCTCCAAATAAATGGATTATTAATTATATTTAGCTTATAGGAACTGTTTATATGTTTGGTATTTTGTGACAATACCTCTATAAACTCTTTCCACTTAGCAGTGTATTCCACATCAATGAGATGAGAGATTGTACTGAATACTGATGAAATTGAATAAATTTCTAAATTTGGTAAGGCTATACCCCCATTATTCGAATTATACATATGGTATGTTAATGCAATCCTTGGCTTATTTGGTAACCACAAAAATTTCTGAATCATTGAATTAAATTTTTCAATTATTTGGTAAGAAGGAGGTATAGATAAAGATTGAATTATATACAAGATTTTGGGGAGAAGGATCATCTTTATTATTAAAAGTTTATCATCCATAGAAAAGGGTAATTTGTTCCATTTATTTATTAAATTTTCTATCTGTAATAGACTTTTATTATAATTTATTTGAATGGTATCTTTAATATTGTTAGCAATAATTATACCTAAATATGCTATTTGTTGAGACTGAGCTATATATTCATTATATTCATCGGGTATATTGTATTTTTTTTAACCTGTTAAAAGAATTTGTGTTTTATTATTATTAAAAGTAAGGCCAGAATTTTTTTGAAAATATTCCATGTTTTTTAAAAAGTTTTTGTATAGATTCCCTTCTACTCCCAAGAGTAATCAATATGTCATCTGCAAACATTTGTATTGTAAATGATATAGTGGGGTTTAACTTGTATCCTTCAATATCTGTATCATGTCTTATTAAATTTGCCCATGGTTCCATAACTAATGAAAATAAAAGAGGGGATAAAGGACACCCTTGCTTAGTACTTTTTACTATTGGTATATTTTGAGATATACTAGTACACATTTTAACATACGCTTGGCTACCTTCATATAACAGAGTGATAAGATTGATAAAATTATTGGAGAAATTTAATTCCTTTAATAGAGTGAACAGATATTCCCATGTAACTGAGTCGAAAGCACAATTTATATCTAAATTAACTAGGGTTAAATTTGTTTTAAGATTTTTCACCGAATCAATTAAAGTTAATATTCTTTTAATGTATGATGAAGTCTTGTAGACGAAAACGCAGTATCTTGTGTGCATAGAAGAGCGTTCATTTTAATTAATTTTGGAGTCTTCTTTGGTTTGAGCATATAATCAGAGTGGTATTTGTTGTCAATAAATTCTTTTGGATCACCACCAGCGAGCCCAGGCACTTTTTTTTGGACTTATTGGTTGTTGATAAGTGCTGAAATCCGTAGTTTGGTTCGTGGTTTTGTGAGGAGGGTCCGCTGGTACCGTGAACCGGAAGGATGAGTTTTACATCGCAGGAAGAAACGGGTCAAGCCAGAAGGCTTACGGGACAGTTAACAGAGTTAATCGATCTGTTAACACCCTTGTGTTCCAATCTCGTTGCCGGAAGCAAGAGTTCCATGGACGGAGTCGAGGGAGCTGAAGAGCTAGAAGGACATAGGGGGAAGCGGAAGAGAGAGCTAATAGGCGACCATGATGGAGCCGGCGTTCTCAACATGGGGACAAATTTCAATCCTAACAACACCCCCGGAATCCTACTTGACATGTCCAATGAAGGAGAAGTAAGAAACAGCTATGGGAAGGACAAGGGTGCTATTCCGAAGAAAAATGTACACCCGTTGACTGGCTCAAAAGGTACTGTTTATACGCAACCTATTATCAAAGAAAAACCTACAACTGAATGGTTAAAACGAGACTTTCAATTCAAAGTGAATTATAGTAACAATGTAAGCGTTGATAACAATGAGTCCTACGCTATGAAAATTTTGAGACTGGACAAAATGTTAATGAAATATAGAACCTTAAATATTGAAAATGCTTACTTGCAGGAATGTTTAGAGAGGGAAATAGTCCCTAAGGGTTTACGAGTATTTAAATACCCGAACAATGTACAGATAGGTTCTAATTTTCATGAGTGTCTGATCAAAGTTTTTAACAATTGTGGGTTGGAAGTGATAAAGTTAATTATAGAAGACAACAATATGAAATTAATTGATTTAGGGAATGAAATAACTACTTTGGACGCCTGCATTACAACAGATTTATATCATGGTATTAGGGAGGAAAATGAGAAATATTTTTTAATGAGAAATGAAATAGATAAAAAGTGTGATGAGGTAATACAGCGGAAGATGGGGAAATTGAAAAGGGATATCATGGAATATGAGAACCATACCAGTTATCCCAAACCATACTTCCAGACAAATAATGCATATAAGGGGAAAAGTAGTAATAATAAAAGGAATGTGCAGCATACAAACAAGTATAGGTCTAGACAGGACAATATATGGAATGAAGAACGTTATGACAATGAATTTCCCCCTATACAGAATAGAGGGATTATAGATGAAGGGAACAACATTGATTATAGAGAAAATTTTCAGAATTGGGGGGGGGAAAGAGGGCAGAGGAGGTATCAATAGATACCCCAAACCCTGATGTCATTGACAGTTTTTCTGGAGAGGTATCAACAGATACTCTAAACACTGAGGTCATTGACAATTTTTCTGGAGACATAGAGAACAATGTAGTCAAACACACCTATCAAAATTTTACTATTTATAATTTTAGTGCTTTAAAATTAAACCCCAACCACTTTTCATTATTTAGTAAAGGTTTAAAATATATACCTAATAGAAGGGGGGATTATACACGCACCATCCTTGATGTTAAGTTGTTTTCTAGGAAGATCAATTTGGAGATCATGGCCTCTAGGATGGGCTTCAATAGGGAATGTGGTGGAGACAATTTGTTGAAAAGAAAGTCCATTTATAACCCTCCATTAATCCCTCAGATAAAGAACTTCGAAAATATAATGGTTGACTCAGTTAGGAAAAAATACAATACAAGCTGGGTACATCATAATTTGAGCAAGAAAGAGAACGAAGTCTTAAAGGAAATAAGTAGTAATGCATCTCTGAGGGTTATGAAACCGGACAAGGGTGGGGGATAGTAATTATGGACAGAATATTGTATGAAGGTAAAATGAACACCATTTTAAGAGATGAAAAGAAATATATAGAGGTATCATTAAATGAAATTAATGTGGCCTACCACAGGATTGACTCTATTTTGCAGGACCTGTTGGTAGAGAATGTAATTGATGAAAAAATATATAAATATTTAGAAGTAAAGAAACCAAAGGTAGCCACCATATTCGGAATACCGAAAATTCATAAGGATATGGGAAATCCACCCCTGAGGCCTATAGTGTCGGCTGAAGGTTCAAAAACTGTTCCCCTAGCCAAGTTTGTAGACTTTAAGACTAAACACATCTGGGTAAATAATAAACTAATTTTGAAGGATTCCTGGGACTTCCTGGGAGAATTAAAGCAGGAGAAGTATAGAGATGATATCAAGTTTGTTACTATTGACGTCATCGACTTGTTTGGTTGTATACCACACTTGGAGGGTATGAATTCCTTCGAGGAGTTAGTGTTTGAAGATGATATATTAAGTTTAAATGACAAGATAGCGAGTGTAATATTGATGGACACAGTCTTAAAATATAATTTCATCACGTTTGATTGTGAATATTATAAGCAGAAGACTGGGGTTTCTATGGGGGCCGCTTGTGCCCCCCACTTACGCTAACATAGTGCTCGTAAAATGGGAAGAGCAATCTATCATCAAGAGTAAATATAAGGAATTTTGGACTTTATACCATAGATTCCTAGACGATATCATCATTTTTTGGATAGGAAGTGATGAAAAATTTATGGAATTTATGGAATATATTAATCAAACAACCAAATTTCTAAGGTTCACATATACTATTAGTACTGAGTCCCTGAAGTACCTTGATATAGAAATATATAAGAAGGCTGGTAAATTTGAGAGTAAGGTATATAGAAAGGAGACATACGTGAACTCCTTTTTACACTACGATAGTGCTCACCCCCTTAATAGTAAGAAGAACATTGTTAAGGGACAATTTGTTAGGGGCTCTCGAATGACATCAAACAACTTAGATTTTCAGGAAGAATGCAGGACCCTATACAATATGTTTAACGAACGTGGTTACCCAGATGAATTTATTAATAAGTTAAAAAGGGAAGTAGAGGAAGGCAGGGTGGGTAGATTTGAACCCATAATAGGCAAGGGGGATAAACAAAATTTAGGGTCTAAACTAAACATAGAAGCAAATTCCAAGAGAAGTGATCAAGATATTTATAGAAGAAGTCTGGTTGTAGAATACAATAGTTCCAACAAGAAGTTGAAGGACTTCTTCATAAATGAGTGGAATAAGTTTAGTATCTTGACGGATATAGAAGAGATACCAAAGATGAAACCTAAGATGGTGTTTAAAAATCCACCAAATATAGGTAAAATATTAGAAAGGAGAAAAGAAACAAAGGGGGATAAAAATATTAGAAGGTGTGGGACATATAAATGCAGAAGATGCCAACAATGCCCATATGTAATGAATAAGGCAGAAATATATTTAGATAGTAGAAAGAAAAGGATTACCAGCAGGACATATTACAATTGTGAGAGTAGAGGAGTAGTTTACATAGCAATTTGTCAGATATGTCAGTCATTCTACGTGGGTAAAACCGAGAGATGTTTGAAACGTAGAATATACGAACACAATTATGACATTCTGAAAACCAAAAGCACTAATGCACTTTACAAACACAGTAATGTATGCCCTGCTGCTAAATATGAGTTTTTTGTGTTGGATCAGGTTATGCCAGACATCAGGGGTGGTCCATGGGAGGACATCCTAGAAAATAAGGAATTATGGTGGCAGGTTTACCTGGATTCCAACACAAGTCCTGGGATCAATGATTTCCTAACTATAACACCTCTACTCAAAATAAGGGCTAATAAATTATAGAGTAGTTAGGAATTTGGTCACTAGAGGGCAGCATACCCATATGAAAGTTTACAGTCTCCCACCATATATAGTTTTAACACTTTTAGGATTTTTTAAGTCAAGTATATTTATATTTATAATTTTTTGAATGTAAGACTATTCAAGTTTTTTTAGGATTATTTATTGTTAGTTATTTATAAACATTGAAAGTTGTTTTCTATAACATAAAAAATGTTATATACAAGCAGTTTTTAACAAGAAGCACAAAGCACTTTAAAGAGTGATTTTAATATTAATGAATGTGTAACTTTTTGATTGGTGTGTTTAAATTAATTGTTAAGAATTTGGACCAGTGGAATGAATTTTACCTAAATGGCTTAGTATTTAAACATGTGGTCTGTGATAATAGATTGTCTTATGAAGTCTTGTAGACGAAAACGCAGTATCTTGTGTGCATAGAAGAGCGTTCATTTTAATTAATTTTGGAGTCTTTGGTTTGAGCATATAATCAGAGTGGTATTTGTTGTCAATAAATTATGTTGGATCACCACCAGCGAGCCCAGGCACTTTTTTTTTGGACTTATTGGTTGTTGATAAGTGCTGCAATCCGTAGTTTGGTTCATTCTTTTAATGTTATCATATGACGTTCTCTTTATTATAAACCCCATTTGATCACTATCAACTAATTTGGGTAAAAGTGTTTTAAGCCTTTCTGCACAAATGGACATAAATAATTTGTAATCAGTGTTTAATAGGGAGATGGGTCTATGGGTCTATAGGAGGTACACTTAGAGGGATCTTTGTTACACTTTTATTTCTCCTATTTTAAAATCTATTTCCAAGAAGGTGGAATTATGTTTTTGTCCTGTACAAGATTAAATACATTCTAAAGCAATTTTAGAGCATTTATAGGTAGTAATTTGTAAATTTCAGGAATTATGCCGTTATTACCTGGTGCTTTATTTTGCTTTAATTTGGTAATTGAGTTTGAAGTTCTCTGAAAGATATGTTATCAATAGAAATCCCTTTATGTTCTTCGTGTTTCACTGTTGCAGTCATAACTGTAGGGTGCTCCTGCCGGCAGGCAGCCCGAGGTCGGCCAGAATCCCAAAGTCTGGGTCCGGCGTTGGCTGTGCAAGCTAGTACCCTGACGTCAGTACGCTTTGGTACATAGCCCTCAGCCGACGCCATCTTCTCCAGTCTTTCTTGCCGTGCGGTGGAAAGCAGCTCGCAAGTTGTTGGTTGGCGATTTTCGAACAGCGTATTTTGTTGTTGTCGGTCCAAAGTTCTTACTTCTCTTCTCAAAGCTAAGTACCCGTTAGAATCTTTTTCTTGTTCCTCCGATGTCAGAAAAAGTTAATAATTGTATAACGTGTGGGAAACAAGTACCTCATAAAGATTTCCACTCTTACTGTCTACCTTGCTTAGGCCCTGACCACGACGTTTCTTGTTGTCGGTTCTGTGCCAGGTTCAACTCTCGTACTATCAAGCGCAGAATGCGATTGGGCTTTAAATTATTTTGGCAGACGCTTCAATTATAGAATGTCGTCGGACACTACCGGAATTCAAAAGAAGCGCAAAGACAAAGACAGGCCTCCGAGGTCCAAACAGGACTCGTTGCAGCTGGAGCCAGCGTCCGGTTCGGCTGTCGTTAGTGAGGCGCTTTTGCAGCCCCTGTCCACCACTTCTGAACCGATGGCCGATACGGACTCCCATGGGGAGCCATCAAGGCCCATTATTTTAACTGCTGCAGGACCTTCGGATGTCGCTCCTTCAGATGGGTCCGGAACCGCTGTGCAGGTACCGGCTTCTGAGGGGGTTTTCAGGCCTACTCACATCACTATTGCAAAGGCAAAGACAAAGACTCCTGTTAAGTCTAAAGTTCCTGCTCAAGCTGCTTCTGAATCTACTCCTAGGACACGGAAGCAATTATTAAAGATGGCTGAAGATTTGCTTACAATGATTAGGGGTTCTCACCCCCCTCCTGAGAAAAGGCCTCGACAGGATGTTACTCTGGATTCCTCTGACCAGGCTTCTGTATCTTCTGTTTCTTCCTCAGATCAGGACTATTCCTTTCCTCCTTATGAGGATTCGGATGCTGAGGACTCTTTACCCTCGGCCTCTCCGCCTGAGGATTTCTCTTTTGGGGAAACCTTGCATGAGATGAGGGAACATTTTCATTGGGAAGGACAGGAGTATTCTGCTTCCAAGAAGAGGCTTAGGAATTTCTTCTTCTTCCTCAGCATAGGCGTTTAGCTATCCCTCCTGTGTTGGCCATTCTAGGTGATGCTTTTCGTGAGCGTAATTTCAATCCTGATTCCATGCCTCCTGCTCCTTCTAAGCCTGATAGATTTTATAGGGTTCCTGACTCTCATTTATTCTTATTTAAAACGCTTCTGGATCCTGAAACTATTTCTCAGGGCTCTAAAGCTGCTAAGGTTGCTACTTCTAAAAATCCTATTCCCTCTGAGAAGGATTCTCGTGCTTTAGACAGGTGGGGAAAAAGGTATATACTTCTGCTACCCTGTCTGTAAGGGCTTTAAATTGCCAGTTTCATATGTTTAAGTATCAGCAATTTCTTTTGTCTGTTTTAAAGCAAAAGCTTGCTTCCCTTCCTGCATGTGCAGAGGATAAGGAACTTCAGGATGTCTTGCATGCTACTGAACAAGTGAACAAACATAGTTTACATTGTGGTTTTGATGCTTTGGATGCTTCTTGCAGGGCTGCAGCCTCTGGTACTGTTATCAGGAGACATGCCTGGCTTCGTGAACAAAGTTTACCTGAACAGGTTAAGGCGAAGTTATTAGATGCCCCAGTTCAACATGATGTTCTTTTTGGATCCAAGGCTGAAGAAGTTATTAAAAAGATGGAAGAAAAGGCAAAGTCTATGCAGACTGTAAAAGATTTCTTGCAAGTTCAGCCTCCTAGATTTTCCAGGAATTGGCCCTCTAAAAATTGGTCCTTTCCCACGTCTGACAGGCCTCAAAGGGGTAGATATAGATGCTCCAGAGGTCGTGGTCAAGGTCAGGCCTCTTACAGATCTAGACAATGGACTGCTTCTGCTTCTTCACCTAGAAGGGGAGAAGACAGATCCCAATCTCAAAGAAAGCAAACTCAATGACTCTCTCGGTTGGGCTACGGGACCCCTTCACCTGGATGCCCCTCTCGGAGGAAAACTGTCTCTTTTTTACAGAAATTGGACTCGTATTACCCAGGACAGATGGGTATTGGACGTGATTTTAAAGGGTTACAAATTCCACTTTCACACTTTGCCAAGGGCTCACGGTTGGCCAGATCTGCCAAAACATCAATGGTCAGAGGCCTTAAATCAAGTGGATGCTCTTCTGGCCATGAGAGCCATAGAGCCTGTTCCACTCTCGGAGATGGGAAAAGGTTTTTATTCAAGACTGTTTCTGGTTCCAAGAAAACAAAACTCATGGAGACCTATTCTGGACCTTTCTGTGTTAAACACCATTTTGGAAATTCCAAAATTCAAGATGCTTACTCTGCAGCAACTAATTCCAGTGCTCTCTCAGGATGCCTGGATGGTGACATTGGACTTAAAGGAAGCCTACTTACACATTCCCATCAGGCAGGAACGCAGGAAATTCCTCAGGTTCAAGGCAGGTTGAGGCACTTTCAATTCTTTGTACTGCCTTTGGTTTATCTACTGCCCAGAGTCTTTACCAAGTGCCTGGCACCAGTAGTGGCTTACTGCAGACTTCAGGGGATCCAGATTTACCCCTATTTGGACGACTGCCTTATTCAGGCAGACAGCAAAGATCTTCTACTTCAACATCTGGACTTTGTTCAACGTCTTCTCCTCCTACTGGGATTCTCAGTGAACACAAAAAAGTCACATTTGATCCCTTCTCAACAAATGGTATTCTTGGGAGCCCTCTCAAATACAACCTTACAAAGGGCCTTCCTCACTCCAGAAAAACAAACTCAGCTGGCTTCTACTTTCAGCACCTTGGCAACTCTATCTCAGCTCACTGCAAGGAAATTCCTGCAGGCTCTGGGCTACATGGCTTCCTGCATTTTGTTGATTCCAAATGCAAGGCTTCATATGAGAAAGCTTCAATGGTATCTGAAAAGTGTATGGTCACAGCATTACCACGATCTGGATATTCTGATTCCTCTGATCCCCTGCCTTCAGAGGGAGTTCCTCTGGTGGTCCAGGGTATGCACTTTAAACGAAGGAAAGCCTTTTCGTCTACCTCAAATCCTAACCATGGACGCCTCGGATTATGCTTGGGGAGCACACTTTCTAGACATTTGCCAGCAGGGAACCTGGACAAAGGACCATCTTCACTGGCACATCAATCTGAAGGAAATGTTGGCAGTTCAAAATGCCCTTCTAGCCTTCAAGAACCTATTGCAACCAGGGCCTCTGCTAATTTGCACAGACAACACCACGGTCATGTGGTACATCAACAAGCAGGGGGGTTCTCATTCGTACCCCCTTTGCAGACTAGCTATGGCTTTATGGGACACGGCTCTAAATTTGAATCTACATCTCCAGGCTCAATTCATTCCAGGGGAACAGAATCTCTTAGCAGACAGCCTGAGCAGAAACATTTCAGATCCTCACGAATGGATGCTAGACACCAACTTATTCAACAGGATTACTGCAGTTTGGGGATGTCCCCAGATAGATCTGTTTGCATCCCATCTCAATCATCAGCTGCCTCACTTTTGCACCAGGTCCTTCCACAAAACAGCTTGGAGAGTGGATGCCCTGTCCTTCAGCTGGAGAAGCCTTTCCGGATATGCCTTCCCTCCTCTTCCTCTACTACCTCGGGTATTACTGAAGATAAAACAGGACAAGCCCAAGTTCCTCATCTTGATTGCTCCAAATTGGCCTCGACGGTTTTGGTATCCAACTTTAAAACACCTGTTCTTGGGGCCTCCTTGGATTCTCCCTCTGAACCCTTCGCTTTTGTCCCAGCATCAGGGTCAGTTACTACATTCCAATCTCAAGACCCTTTGCCTGGCAGCTTGGCTCTTCAAAGGAATTTGATTTCCTCTTGTCTTCCCAAACAAGTTTTGGATGTTCTTCTGGAAGCTAGACTGCCTAGCACTAGGAAATCCTATGCCTCTAAATGGAAGAGGTTTTGTATTTGGATGCAGGACTGAGGCTCGGATCCTCTGGTACCTGATCTCTCTTCTATTTTGCTTTACCTTTCGGAACTTTTATCTAAAGGACTTTCCTTTTCTTCCATTAAGATTCATGCTTCTGCTATTTCTGCTCATTTCAGTTCTGATCCTCCTGTTAGGATTTTGCATTCATTAGATGTGCACAGACAGTTACGATTTTACCTGGACAAGACTAAAGAGTTCAGAAAGTCTAATCAATTGTTTGTTTCTTTTGCCTCCAGTTCTCTTGGAAAGCCTATTTCTAAACAAACTATTTCCAAATGGATTGCTTATGGAATCAGATTTTGTTACACTCATCATGGGAAACAGTTTCCAGGTACCATTAGAAGTCATTCTACTAGAGCAGCTGCCACTTCTACAGCTTTCCTCAGAGGAGTCCCTACCAAGGATATCTTGGAAGCTGCCACTTGGAGTTCTGTGCATACTTTTTCCAAGCACTACAATCTCCCTCTGTTTTCTAAGACCAGGGCAGGCTTTGCCTCTGCTATCTAAAGCCTCCTCCCCTTTTACACTGCTTTGGGATTCCACCCTACAGTTATGACTGCAACAGTGAAACACGAAGAACATAGTACAGTTGTGTACACCTACCATAAATGTAGATGTTCGAGTGTCTTCACTGTTGCAGTCGGGTTTCTCCCTCCTATCCCCTCTTTTTTCTCCCTTTTCCTTTTTTGTGGTGTATTTGTGTTTCCTTGTTGGATTCATTTTTGTTTTATTGGGGACTTCTGACATCTAGGGCAAGAAAGGCTGGAGAAGATGGCGTCGGCTGAGGGCTATGTACCAAAGCGTACTGTCGTCAGGGTACTAGCTTGTACAGCCGATGCCGGACCCAGACTTTGGGATTCTGGCCGACCTCGGGCTGCCTGCCGGCAGGAGCACCCTACAGTTATGACTGCAACAGTGAAGACACTCTAACATCTACATTTATGGTAGGTGTACACAACTGTACTTTCCTCTGAAAGTCTTGTTTTAGTGTATTTATTAATAAATGTTTTTATTTCCTCTTTAGAGTTAATATCAGTAGTTGTTTGGTTGATGTTTATAAAAAGCTCTCTAAATTCAGTTAATATATTATGTATTTCCGATACCATTTTTCCTTTTTTAGGGGAGAATATTTCATTAATATGATTAAATCTATTTAATCTTTTCGTTTTTATTAGCAAGAATTTTTAAGGATTTAGGGTTAGAAGAGGAATTTATAAACTTGAATTTTTCTATATTGATCATAGTTTTATGTTTTAATATTTCTAGATATTTATTATTTAACAAATGTATTTATTTTCTTTTATCTGATATATCTTTATCACCCATATTACTAAGTTTTAAAGTGTCTAATTTACATTGTATATCTTGCAGCTCTTTATCCCAAGCTTTCTTTTTTTTTGTTGTACCAATTCAATATCCTACCATATAGATAAGCTTTTAGGGCATCCCATATGTAAATTTCTGATATATCATTAGTATTGTTAAGTTCTAAAAAATTCTGTACTTCTGTAGAAATGAAATCATTAAAATCTTTTAATTTTGTGATATAAGTTGGGATCCTTTTTATATGAATATTAAAATTTGGATTGACTACCACTTCAAAAATTATAGAATTATGATCTGATAAAGGACATGAAATCACTGCTGATTTGTTTAAGGAATCTGTTAAATTATTAGAAATAAAAACTCTATCCTCAAGTATGAGTTATGTCTATGAGAAAAAAAGGTGTAAAACAAAGTAGTATCTGCAAAATTTATATCTTTCAAAAAATAAGTATCTGAAAAGTCTTTTAATAATTTAGATGATGTAGATGTTCTTCTCTTCCCGTTAGTACTAGAGTCATTGTAATCTAGAATACAATTGAAATCTCCTGCCAAAATAATGTTCCCTTTAGAGAATAGTACAATTTGATCTAGATGTTGTTTCACTATGTTTATCTCTATCCCTGGGATCCAATATATGTTAATCAATGTGAAAATGTTACTGTTTATTTCTATGGTGACTGCACAAAACATTCCTTTTTTATCCTTATATGTATCTATTATTTTAGGAAAGGGCATTATGCTGTTCCATAGGATAGCTACTCCTCTCTTTTTCTTAGTATGTTCAGAACTTACTAAAATCTTATATGTTTTAGATTCAAGTCTGAATATATCCTCTGTTATTAAGTGAGTTTCTTGTAAAAATACTAACTGGGATTTATGTAACTTAAGATATCTAATTAAATTCCTCCTTTTGTTAGGATTATTTAAACCATTAATGTTAACTGATATACCTTTTAGTGTAGTCATTGAAAATTAAATGATGTAAATATAAACATACTGATCTAAGAAATACACAAGAATATATCTAATAGGACTACTATTATGATCATTAGAACAAACATAGTGTAAGAGTATCATATTCTTAAAATTAAGGTTATTTCCTACTACATAAGATATGAACGTCTGAAAAGTTATTAGAAAATATTTTTAACATAAACATGAAACAAAATAACCAACTCAAATCCCTCTGGAGTTTAAAACTCCTAACTCGAATGACATCAGTCACTCGAATCGACCTCCTATCAAAAGCAGCATCCAATCAGCACCTGCCTAAATGTCTATAGTCATAACTATAAAAATAAGGCTTCTGATCAATAACATAAACAATTTTTTGTATGAACCAAATATATAGATATAATGCTGTGTCAATTAGTAAAAAAAATAATGACAACTACATCTTAGGAATAAAGTACAGAATTTTCTTACATTTGTTAGTAGGTTATTAAGAACTACTATGATCTATTAGTTCACTCTTCTGTTTTAAAGTAATCACATTTGATAAGAACCTTGAAAAGAGACTATGCATTATTTTATTACCGAAATATGGCTAATAAAGGCTGAAGTGGGATATATAGTACTGCCATAGGTGATCAGCTAACCGGGACATAGTTGTAAATGAATCACCTAAGGGCTTTCAATAACCAGTAACATTGGCAGCTAATAAATAAGATGCTAATAAAAGTGATTTTACTATCAATCAACTAACGTACTAATTGTTCTGAAAGAAATTAACACTGCATTTCTTTGCCAGAAACCAAATATAGTGATTACTCATCAAGAAGTAAAACCAACAACATCCTGCTAGTTTTCTTATAACCAAACACCCCAGTCTCTCATAGAAGAGTGACTAATGAACCTTAAAAGTCTGATCTTCCATTCATTGCATTAATTTGAGTTACCTCAAAGGGTCCATCACCATACTGAAAACTAGTGAAAAGGTTATATTAGTTCAAAGAAGCAAGGTGCTTAAATAGATCCTGTATACTATATAAAAGTCTTATTTAAATATAATGAGCTTTTTATTATTCAATTATAGCTTATACTATCTTTGAGTTTTGAAAAGCTATTTCATTAACAAAACAAAAGATGAAAATTTCACATTTTCTAATGATAAACAGATTTAACTAAATTTTGAATGCACCTGTCCTTTCAATATTATTGCTGCCATCCCTATCAGCCTATTACACAAATGCATTCATAAAATAACTGAGATAACCTATTATATACATCTATACATTTAACATTTTGATAAATGCTTCATGAATATTTTCTCAGCAAGTCAATAGATATAAAAAATGTACATGTAACACAAGTATATAAACAGCTTGCAGTGTTATTAAATCTTCTAAAAATGCACAAATCACAACTAGTATTTCTCAAGATATCGGCACCCTTGTCATATATAAAGCAAATATTTTATGAGAATACTATTCGTATATAAATACATAAGGCTCAAGAATACCTATGATCAGAAAAAGTATTTAGGCTACATGCGTAGTATAATCCCTATTTATTTAAGAGATTATTGCATATAATATCTTACAATAAGTTGAAAGTAGTAATCCAGTTATATCTTCTTTCCGTATGCTGTATGTGGAAACAAATTTGATTCGGTAGCTTCCCGGTGAGGATCAGATCATCAGTTTACTTCTGACGCCTTCATGATGACGTTTTAAGAAAGCTCCGAGCTTTCCAGCCACAATGGCTACCACAGTCTCGAACTCCTCATGAAGGTAAAGCTTTCAAAGTTCTGGCAGGAAATAGTAAGTAAAACATTACTTAACTACATAAAAGGCAATGTCTCGAGACTCTCTCTATACTGAGAGAGATGAGAAAGAGAGAAAAAAAAAAAACTCACATACACAACACGAAACAATGACAGCTATCAAGCAAAGCTTCACCACACTATCAACCAGACTCTCCGGTTAATTTCCGACCAAAGCACACAGGCACCAAAACATACAATTAACACAAACAACACCACACATGTCTCTACAGTGCTAGAGCACCAAACCAGAGCCTCCAAATAAGCACACCAACAACTCAGAAATGACAACAAAGCCTTACCATTACTCCAGCCACACTGCCACTCACATGCCGGGTCAGAAGTACCATCACTAGCACAGCAATTCTGAAGCTATACATCAGGCCATCATACAAGATTCCTTTATCATAAATCAACTAAAATACAAATACAGCAATTATAACTAAATAAAAGTTTTCCAACCACTATAAGAACCAAAATCAAGATAAACAAATATGCCCCCTAATGATAAGCACCACTACAAGACATCCAGAAGCATAGATAGCCGAGACAGGAGAATCACTGCATCCATGGGAATCAAACCAATAAACATTAAGATAATTCATCTTAAACAAATAGTACAAATGAAAAAAAAAATCCCAACAAACTACTATTCTACAAAACAAAATAGACAACTATTTAGTTAAGCAATTTACATTATATTAAATATAATACCAAAAGCTCACCTGGATGTCCGGTTTCATTTCCTCAACTGAGTGAATCAAGTGCAAATATGTAGTTGTTATCATCTTTTGATTTTTTTTTTTTAGGGTCAAATGTTTTCCAAGTGTTGTTCTCAGCATTCCTTTTAAGACTAGGACTGGCCCACTCCATTTCATCTACTTTTTCCAGTATGTTATTAGATTTTATATAAGTTATTGCATTGTCTAGGTCGTCAAAAATTTTAAAACCATCTTGATAAAATATTTCCAGTCTTGCAAGGAAAACCAAATGGGTTTTTTATTTTATTCTCTTTTAGTTCTCTAACTAAAGGCAAGAAAATTTTCCTTTTTGATAATACTGAAGAAGAATAGTCATTATCAAAGCGTATAATATTGTCCTTCAGTTTGATTGGGGAATTTGCCCATGCAGTCTTTAGTACCATTTCCTTATCATGGGCTGATAGGAACTTTACAATAACAGATTTAGTATAATTACTCTTGGTGTTTTTAGAAGTCACCATTGATCTATGGGCTCTTTCAATACCATATGAAAGAGCCTCTGGCAGTTCAAATACTTCAGGCAACCAGGAAGATAACATTTTTTCCATATTATTTCCCTCTGTTATCCGGTAAGCCAAAAATTCTCACATTATTCCTACGGGACCTGTTCTCAAGGTCATCAACCTTTGTCTGAAGAAGAGAATTTTGCTTTAACAGGAACTCAACATTATGTTCACTCTCCTGAATTCTGTTATCCATATCACTTAATGCAGTTTCCATTCCTGAAATCTGCTTCCTCTGTTGCAATAAATCTTCATGTAGAATGTCCATTTGGTGAGAACACTTATCTTTGAAATTGTCAATTTTTAATATCCATTTTGTCTATCTTGACACTTAGTTCCTGAATAGTAGTTGGTAATGACTGTAGTTCTTTCTTTATAGTTGTCTCTTGATGAGAAGATTTAGTGACGCTCATCCTGTTCTTTTACTGTAGTACTTCCAAGTGCAACTTTGACAGGAAAACTTAAAATCTACTTGAAATTTTTTATGTACTACCCTAATATATATTTTAAAGAATTAATTAAAATAAAAAAAACTATTAGGGAAGTTTATATAAATATTTCCTGTCAAAGTTCTGTAAAGGCAGAGCTGATAAGAAAAGCTGCTATCTGTGCTCATCTTGGCCACGCCCCATCCTCTATTGTTATTTCTGACAATTTACAGCTCTGTGCAGAGTGGAAGAAAGGCATTATGATTTTGTAATTTGATGATTCACCTGTAAGCATTAACCTTTCAGTTTGCACTTTGTGACTGGTTTTGTGTGAAAGGCTAGGTATACAACAACTATTCAAAACCTTCAATTCAATGTGATTATTAGCTTATCATTTTTCAGCTGATTTCTTCTCTTCATTTAGTATTCATTGTCATTTAAGGGCTTAATTTCATAAGGATATTTCCTGCATAGTTGAGTACTTTCAAGGTCTTCCTATAATGACCTATTGCCTTTTATAGTCTGACCACCCTCCTGTAGCATGTCTACAACTCAAACAATTGAGCTGCTATGTGTCTAATGTAGTTTTGTATTTCTAAATGTACAACCTTCCTTTCTGAAATTGAATTCAGCTGGATATCCCCCCCCCCAAGTAAAATGAAAAACTGTTATTCTTAAAAAAATGGCAACTGAACTGATGTCCCAGTGTTCAACCTAGCTCTCTGGGTGTTGGTACAGAGGGTTAAGGCTATGAAGTATAGTTTCTGTGGTACGGAGTTTGACAGAGGCACAGTTTTATTATTCCTTCAGCTAGAGTCTCACTGTCAGCCTCGTAATAACATCCATAGATCACTTTTGCCTGTCATTGAAATAATTTGTAAAGCTGATCAATGCTTAAGCATTTTGTCACATAAAAAATGTTTTTCTTTCAGATGTAGTGTGTGTGTATGCTTGAGCACGCATGCACACACACAAATATATACATATAGATATACATGTGTGTGTGTGTGTGTGTGTGTACACATATATATATATATATATATATATGTGTGTGTGTGTGTGTGTGTGTATATATATATATATATATATATATATATATATGTATATATATATATATATATATATATATATATATATATATATATATATATATATATATATATATATATATACACACACACACACACACACACACACACACATATAGAGGAGATGTGTAAATATACACATAGTGGATATAAAAAGTTTACATACCCCTGTTAAAATGCCAGGTTTTTGGAATATAAAAAAATGAGACCACAATAAATCATTTCAAAACTTTTCCCACCTTTAATGTGACCTATAACCTGTACAATTCAGTTGAAAAACAAACAAATCCGTTAGGGGAAAAAATATAAAAAATGCTGGTTGCATAAGTGTTCACACCCTTAAACTAATACTTTGTTGAAGCACCTTTTGATTTAATTACAGCATTCATTCTTGAGTAAACACCTGCCATCAAGTAAAGAGACTCTCTGACTAACCCCACATAAAGTTCAGCTGTCCTAGTTGGATTTTCCTGACATTTATTCAGTTGCCTGCTACATACAGCAAAAAGCCATGGTTTGCAGAGATCTTACAAAGCATCAAAGGTATCTCATTGTTGAAGGGTGTCAGTCAGGAGAAGGGTACAAAAACATTTCCACAGCATTGGATATACCATGGAACACAGTGAAGACAATCCTCAACAAGTGGAGAAAATCTGGGACAATAGTGATGTTGCAAAGAACTGGAAGTCCCTCTAAAATTGATGGAGACTAGACAAAAACTGAGGAATTTCTGGCAAGCACTGGTTGTGTACTACATGTGACCACAATCTCCCTATTCTCAATATGTCTGGACTATGGGGTAGGGTTGCAAGACAGAAGCCCTTTCTTACACAGAAAAACATTCAGGCCCAGCTAAAATATGCAAAACAATATATCAAGTCTCCCAAAAGCATGTGAGAAAATGTGTTATGGTCTGATGAGATCAAGATTAAACTTTCTGGCCACAATTCCAAAAGGTAGTTTAGTGCAAAAACAACACTTTGCATCACCAAAAGAATACAATCCCCACAGTGAAGCATGGTGGTGGCAGCATCATGCTTTGGGGTTGCTTTTCTTCAGCTGGAACTGGGGCTTTAGTCAAGGAGGAGGGAATTATGAACAGTTCCAAATACCAGTCACTTTTGGCCCAAAACCTTCAGGCGTTTGCTAGAAAGCTGAAGATAAAGAGGAATTTCACCTTTCAGCATGATGATGACCCCAAGCATACATTGGAATCAACAATAGAATAGCTTCACCAGAAGAAAATTAAAGTTTTGGAATGGCCCAGCCAGAACACATTCTTAAATCCAATAGAAAATCTGTGGTGTGACCTGAAAAGGTATGTGCAGAAGAGATACCCTCGCAATCTGACAGATTTGGAGCACTTTTGCAAGGAAGAGTGGATAAATATTGCCAAGTCAAGATGTGCCATGCTGATAGACTCCTGCCCAAGAAGATGGAATGCTGTAATTAAATCAAAAGGTGCTTCAACAAAGTATTAGTTTAAGGGTGTGCACACAGCAAAGTATTAGTTTAAGGGGTCCACACTTATGCAACCAGCTTATTGTACATTTTTTTTTTAATTTTTTTATATTTTCTTCCCCTAACAGATTTGTTTGATTTTCAATTGAATTGTATGGGTTATAGGTCACATTAAAGGTGGGAAATTTTTTGAAATGATTTATTGTGGTCTCTCTCTCTCTCTTTATTTTTTTTTTTTTTTATAGATCACAAAAACCTGGCATTTTAAAAGGGGCGTGTAAACTTTTTATATATCCATTGTATGTATATGTATTTTTCTAACTAGTCTAAAAAAAATGTGAGAATTGTTCATAGCATTCTATCACCAAATGAAAAGTTTAAATATGCATAGACTCTACTTTTTCTGATATTTTCAAATAGGTGTGGCCATGAGCGCCAGTGCTATGCTCTTTACCTGTTAATGATCTAAAGCTCCTCCTGTTAAAGCTGCCCAGACTTTTTGACACAGGAGTCTCCTTTTCCTCACAAAACAGCTGCTGAGTGTCCTGATCTTAGCCGTATTCCTTTCTCTTTGTCTTTCTCTATCCCTTTTTAGTTTGGTTAAAGATGCTCCGGATTCCTGGGGTCTGTCCATTATCCACCTAGGGTATTACATGGTCTGGAAATCTCTTCCCCCTTTCATTGGCATTCCTTAGCCCCCTCAGGAACAGTTGGCATTTTTTCCAAGGGTGCTTCTGAATCTTTTGACTCTGGGGAAAGTATTCAGGAAGTTATTTTTTCTGAAGGTACCTTCCTTTCAGATATTGTCCTCTCAGACTTTGTTCCCTTTGCTGCTTCCTCAGGCTTTTCTAGTGTCTCTGGACCTCAAGGATGTTTACCTCCATATCCCTATTCATCCCCTTTTCAGGAAGTTTGTTTCATTTCTCTGGCATTTTCAGTTCTCTGCTTGGCCTTTTTACTAGCCCAAAGGAATTCACCCAATGCTTTGCTTTTGTGATTTGCATTTTGTATGCTAAGAGGAATTTGGGTCTTCCCTACTTGGACAACCTCCTTTTTCAGGCATCCTCTCCAGAGATTCTACTGCAGCATCTTCACTTTGCCATTTCTATCTTTCAAAGCTTGAAGCTCGCTATAAGTTAAAGTCCTTTCTGACTCCTTATCAGGATCATTTATTACTGGGGTGCGGGATCCAGACTTTTCCAATGTTGTCATCCCTACCTTCTCCCAAGGCCTTAACTTATTTCTTTCTTTCAATCCCTTCTTCCTCTGCCCTCAATCGCAGCCAGGGAGTTTCTGAAAGCTCTAGGTTTTATGGCCTCCTATGCTCCCTTTTGCTAAATTCCTCATGAGAAAACTTCAGTGGTTTCTAAAGTCAGTTTGGTTTCAGCATTCTCATCCCCTCAACTTTTTAGTTCCACTTCTTTCATGCCTCAAGCTGGAATTTCAGTGGTGGATTCAGCGGCTGACGTCAATCCAGGACTCCATTTCAAACCCCTCTTCCCTGTCAGGAGCAGTTCACAGATGCTTCAGATGTGGGATGGGGATCATCCTTCAGCTCTAAAGGTCCAGGGTCCTTGGTCGCCTCAACAACGGAAAGCCCATTTCATTGTCAGAGATGACAGTTTTTCTGGTGGCTGTTCAAGAATTTCACCCTCCTCTTCTCCCCAGGACCTCTCAAGGTATTTTCAGACAATACCACAGTGATGTGGTATGTCAACAAGCAAGGGGGGGGGGGGCAACATCTTGCCTCCTATGCTGGCTGGCACTTCTAGTATGGGAACTAGCTATCCAGTCTTGTGTAACAATTCAGGTAGTTTAAATTCCCTGCAGGTCAGAACATTGTGGCAGACTCAATGAGCAGGTCCATAAAACATTCCCTCAAGTGGATGCTTCACAGGGGTATGTTTCTGGACATTGTCCACCAGTGGGGTATTCCTCAAGTGGATCTTTTTGTCTGTCCTCTGAACAGACAACTTGTTCTATTTTTTATGCCAGTGTCCCAGGTCCTCTGGTTTGGAAGATGGATGCCCTCTCTCTTCTTTTTTTTTTTTTTTCCTTGGAAGGGGTGTGTTTCTTTATGCCTTCCATCCCCTTCCTCTCATTCCAGTAGTCCTGTTCAAAATACAACAGGATGCTCCCAAAATTCTTGCTGGTGACTCCCTTCTGGTCCAGACAGCATTGGTTCCATCTTCTGCATTTAGCCAAGGGCAATCATCGCAGGTTACCTCACAGGGTGAACCTACTTGTGTAAGACAAGGGATCTCTCATCCATCCCCATCTGTCCACTTTTCAACTGTTGATGATGGAAAAAAGGTGTCTGCGTGGAATCAAAATCCTGAGGATGTGCTTAGGGTCCTGCAGAATTCCAGGAAGTCCACTACTAGGAAATCCATAACTAGGAAGAGGTTTTCTGTTTTCTTTCCTGCAACCTGGATCCACTTTCTGTGGTTGTTCCTTTGGTTCTGTTCTGTCTGAACTGCTCAGTGTTGCATTATTGTTCTGTTAAGTCCCACTTTCAGCTATTTCTGCTTGTCTGCTTTATCACCTCCTTTAGCTTCTAGATTTGAGGCTAAACAGTTGCTTAAAGGTGTCCTTCATATTAGGCTTCCCAGGAAGACTGTCCTCCTCCTCCCTGTGATCTTTTTTATTTATTTTATTTGACAATTGTTTACCGGGAAAGTCAGACTGGACACGGATACTTTTTTTCAGCGGAGGCCCGGGGAGAAAAGCTCCAGTTATAAGTATAATTTTAACATATACTAGCATTAATAGAGTAACAGCTACAGACATTTCAGTAATTTAATAAACCTACAAGGATACTATGTTGATGGTAAATAATACAAAATGTAAAGGACATACATTTTACTTCATGACAAAAAGTTTGATTTATATCTCAAATTGCTACAGCTATAGTAGAAATAATTGAATGGGTTAAAACATGCATGTAAATTGATGGAGATTAGTATTTGTCAATAGCTACCCACTCAAGTGCGCTAGCCTGCTCTGTGTTTAAAGTGTGTATTTTAACTGTTTTCCTAAAAATCGAAAAAAACCCAAAAAAATTCTGTTTGTTCTGTTTCCTGCCATTTTCTGTTACTAGAATAGTCTGGATTCAGATCTACTGAATTCAGGACTGTACTGGAGTTTGAGTTGCCCAGACCTTTCTGTGATGGAGGGAAACCTTTCTGCTTATCAGTGGGAGTGGTAAGCACTGAATAGCCTATCTACTGCTGGAGGAGTGGTTTCTAGATCTCAAATTGTGCCTTATTGGCTGTTTCTGGCTGCATTCTACCCCTTTTAACTTTCTGCCTTAAAAGCTTGTGTTTGTTTGTGCGACATGCAGCGCTGCTAAGCTAGGGTAAAACTATTCCCGGTTCCAGAAAGTCTACTTTTCAAATTTTCCCTTAGATCTTGCTACTTCTCTTCTTTCTGCACTTAAACAGGCTTATAAAGTCTAGCACTTGTCCAAACTTCCCATAGCAATTACTGCAGCACACAGACTGCTACCAGCACTCAACTTTCTATAAAAGAAACAGCCTCAGTACTTAATAAATTACACCCTCCTCCAGGCATGTCCAAAGGTCAGTTCCCCATGCTTTCTCCTATTAACCTGGTGAACCTGGGCATTCTGAGACAATGTAGAAACTGCCTCATGTACACTGACAACCCTCTCCTCTTACCCCACAACAGTCAGACTTGCGAGAGATGCATTTATTTATCTGGAGATGCATTTATTTATCTATATTGGAAGTCAAGCACTCTCCAGCCAAGACTGGACTATCCAGTCAAGAGGAAAAGGTCAACACTAGGACCACACCGCAAGGAACACATAGCCACATACCTTCCCAGCTTTCACATAATAACACAAAACACACACCCACCTTCACAGAGGGTCTCAATAAAAATCCACACAAACGGAGACCTCCAAGGCAGAAACACATGCAACCACTGCACCACAGCACAAACCACGAGACACATAGCTCATGCAAATATTGTGCCACACAACCAAAGCCCTTAAGGCAAAACAGCTTACCTAATGCACTTATTGTAGGTGACTCAATAGTAAGGCATGCTGATGTCCTACTCATGAAGTTGAATAAGGAGAAGGTAACTGTCAGCTGCCTGTCGGGAGCCAGGATACATCACATAATGCATGCACTCAGGTCACTCCACAACAGGTACAAATATGACTCTGCCATTGTCCATGTTGGTGTGAACGGCCTGAGATGCATCTCCCTGGACTACATGAAAAGAGACATGGAGGAGCTCTCGGATCATGTAGCCCAGGAGGGCATGACCCTAGCTCTGAGTAGCATCTTACCGTCACCAAGAATGATACCACAGTACAAACAAAAAATTATTGACTTCAATAATTGGCTAAGTTTTTGGTGTAATTTCAAGGGGATCCAGTATATGTCTGTCTGTCTGTTTGGGATGACATGATTGACAGACCTCGATGCTTTGCCAGAGATGGCCTGCATCAGTCACCCTGGGTTTCCATATACTGGTCAAGGCCCCTGCCACCCCTATAGTGCCTTTTTTAGGCAATGTCCAGAGGACCAAATTACCACCATAACAGCTACAAGCAAATTTAATCTGAGGGCTATGCTACTCAACACTAGAAGTCTCAATCTCAAAATGCACTCATTGAAAGCGCTCCACAAAGTAGAGAACATCGACATTTGTGCAATAATGAAGACCTGGTTTAAGGGACCTGAAAGCACTCCTGCACTACCAGGCTATAACTCGTACAGCACCTTTTGGCCCAAAAATGTGGATTGAAGACGTAAAGGTGGTGGTGTCTCCATATTCATAAAGGATATATACACTGGCTAGTTGTCCAACATAACGCATCAGAGATGATCCAGGTACAACTAACACTGGGCAAAACTGCTATCCAGGTTGTTGCCTGCTATAGATCCTCTACTATGTCCCAAGAATCCCACTCCACATTTCTAAACACCCTGGAAAATATAAAGGTCCATCCCAACACCCTCATACTGGGTGACTTTAACTACCCCTCCATCAACTGGGAAAACTACTCAAGCAACATTCTTGACCTGGTTTTTACTAATATGGGTGACTGTTGCTCTACACCAGTTGTCAACCCATCTCTGGTCATATCTGACCACAAGCTAGTCGTGATGAATATCCACCCCCCCCCCCCTGCAAAGGAAACCACCATATAAAACTTTACCAAAGCCAGTGGCTAACTTTTCATTACCCATGCAATTGGAAAATCAATGCAATATGGCAGAATCGTACTCCAGCACACTGCATGAACACTTACACAAATGTATGGAATGGACCATTCCCAATAGAACCAAGATGCTCTCCTACAAATAAAAAGAAGCCAGTCTGGTGGTCCCCTGCCATAAACTCTACAACAGAAGGTAGAAACTGTTGCAGAACAAGTCAAAGTCCCAAGACAGGAAAAACTCCCTTGTCAACATTAACAAAAATCCGAGATACCTCCTCAAATCCTCCAAAGCTAGCTGTGAAAACAAAATAGCAACAGATACTACAACCACAAAACCCTCTATAGTTATGTCAAAAATCTACAAGGCGATGCTCAGATTTGCTCAGAACTACTACACAATGGTAACAACTATACTGAGTCAACAGACATTGCCAATATACTAGCTGACAGATTCAGTGCCAACTTTACACCCCTCTCACCCCCTAAAGGACCGATCGCAATACCTGAGGAATGCAAAATACCCAATATTACAGCTGCACAGGTTAAAATTGCACTGGCCGAGGCCAAGAATACAGCTTCCATGGGACCTGACAACATCCCGGGCTGTATTCTACATGAATTGCAAAATGAACTGGCACCACACCTGAGCACCTGTTCAATCCCAGCCTCATTTCAGAGTTTGTCCCCACAGAATGGCACACTGCTATAGTAATCCCACTCCACAAAGGGGGTGCCCCTATGGATCCTGAGGAGTAACACCCTATTAGCCTGACTAGTCTGGTATGCAAGGCTTTGGAGCACATCATCGGGGACCTAATAAATAAGGACATAGAGAATCTCCAGACTCTAGACCCCATGCAGTTCAGACTTAAGGGTAGATCTTGTCTGCTCAACCTGGTAGACTTCTTAGAGTTCATCACCAGAGCTGTGGATGAAGGCAGGGTAGTTCACACAGCCTACCTCGATCTGGCCAAGGCCTTCAATACAATTCTTCACTTAGAATCCTAGATAAACTCACTAAATTAGGCATCAACCCCTATGTTACAAGGTGGGTCACAAACTGGCTCACGGATAGAACTCGCAGAGTGAAAGTAGCAGACTCCAGGTGAAACTACTGACTAGTCATGAGTGGAGTTCCACAGGGTTCCGTCTTCTACTTTTCTGAAATCCAGGCCAAAACCAAGGGACTCTGGCTGACCAAGTTTGCTGACTACTAAAAACTGGGAGCCATTATTAGCTCCCCAAATGATGTTGACATTCTACAGAAAGTCCTCCTGGAGACCAATGACTGGTGTCCAGAACCATGGCCACAAGCTCAATGCCAAAAAATGCATAGTCATTCCCTTTGGGCAGAACACATTACCCATGAACTACCACATCGATGGTAGTCCACTGAACACCGAAGGTGTCCTAAGAGATCTGGGAACACAAGTGGATAGCAACCTATCCTTTTATAATCACATTGCCACTGTGGTCAGAAAACCCTTGTATGTGGCACATCTCATTACAAAGGGTTTTGCCTCCAGGAAGAAAGAGGTCATTGTCTCTCTCTCTCTACTCTTCCCTCATTAGACCAGTTATATAGAGTACAATGCCCCATTCAGCATGTAACTCACAAGACCTATGCAACAACTAGAAAGACCACATAGCCTAGTAACTACCTATGAACCTATCTGCCTGAAGGCATTTATAAGCCTAGCCAGGATGTGCTTGCTTTCGCCACCCCCTTAAATTGGTTCCCTGTGCCTCTGTCCAGCAAAGCCACTGAAGTGATCTCCGGGGTAAACTTTGTTTCCCATCCACTAGTCAAGGTTTCTTTTGAAGAGTGTTAGCGAGGAGCTCTGCCTAATGTAGACTGGAATCTTGTTCCAAAGCATGGGAAGTCTCTGGGACAGGAATCTATCCCTCCAGCATGTCCTAGTTACTGTTGTGGTGAGGTTTAGGTCCCTAGAGAGCATGTCCATCAATTCTGGGTTGGACATGGCCTTGTATGCCAGGCAGAGATAACCTTTGAGTAGGTGCTATGCAACCGAGTACAGCTGGAGTTTCCTTCAGTCGAGCTGCATAGGGCATCTGTTTGAAGCCAGTGATCCTCTTGCTGAGGTATTTCCATGGTCTTTCCAGCTGTTGCAGGTGTCTTGTAAGGTTCATCCCAAATGGGGCGTTGTACTCTATGATGGGTCTCGTGAGTGATGAGTAGAGGGGCACAATGACCTCTTTTGATCTGGATGCAAACCCTTTTGTGAGTAGGTGGGTCACATAGAAGGATTTTCTAACCACTTTGGCAATGTGGTTATCAAAGGAGAGATTACTATCTATTTGCGTCCCCAGATCCCTTATTATGCCTTCCATATTTAGGGGACTACCACCTATGTGGTAGTTTGTGGGTACTTTGTTTTTTTCCAAAGGGGATGACTATGCACTTTTTGGCATTTAGCTTGAGGTCTTGATTTTGACACCGGGTATCTCTCAGTGATGGTTCCTCTGAAGCGGATATGCTTTTTCTTACAAGTTTTATGGTTTATTGTTTATCTGTCTCAGTGAGACCTTTTTGGAGGATGTCTGTGTTGGCTGGAGAGTCAGTTATAGCCCCTAGTTTGCAGTTGTCTGCGAACTTGGTCAGCCATAGTCCTCCTGTGCTTGCCTGTACCTCTGTGAAGTATATACTGAGCCCTGGGGATCGCCACTTGTAACCTATAGAGTCGGATCTGGCTCCCACAACTCTTACCATGTGGGTTCTGTTCATGAGCCATTTGGCATCCCATCTCGTGATGTAGGGGTTTATGTTCAGGCTAGTGAGCATGTTTATAATACCAGAATGGGGGATGGTGTCAAAGGCCTTTGCGAGGTCTAGGTCAGCTGTATGTACCACCTTTCCCTCCTCTATAACCTTGGTAACTGTCTCAAAGAAGTCCACCAGGTTTAGGAGGCATGATCTGCCCTTAACAAAGCCTAACTGGGTAGTGTCCAGTGTTTGGAGGTTCCCATTGTCTCTGTTAATGAGTTCCAGGATGATGCACTCCATAGCCTTGCAGACCAAGCTAGTCAGGCTTATAGGGTGATAGTACCTAGGGTCTGTTGTGGCTCCACCTTTGTGGAGCGGAATAACCATTGCTTTGTGCCACTCTGGGTTTGAACAGTGCGTTTAGGTGGAGGGGGTTAGTTCATCTTTGAGCTCATGTAGGTCGCAGCCTGGGACACTGTCCTATCCCATTGATGCTGTGTTTTTAGCTTTGGAGAGGGCTGTTTTAACCTGAATGTCTGTCTGTGATTTCAGGGGATCTACATTCTTATGGTATGGTTATGTGGCCTTTTGGAGTGACATTTGCACTAAACTTGTCTGCCAGGATGTTGGCAATATCTGTCAGTTCAGTGTATTTTGTGCCATTCTGCACTAACTTCGAGCAGATCTGAGAATTGTCACTTAGATTCTTGACATAGCTAAATAATGCCTTGTGGTTATCTTTGGAGTCCTTGGCAATTTTACTTTCAAAGCTACCCTTGGATAATTTTATGAGGGATCATAGTTTCTTTCTGATACTGATCAGGGATGTCTTTCCTTCTTGGGACTTTACTCTTTTCTGTACTAGTTTCCTCCTTCTATTGTATAGCTTGTTTATGGCAGATATCCACCAGACTGGTTTCCTTTTCTTGGAGAAGTGAGTCTTGGTTTTGCTTGGGATAGCACAATCCATGCATTTTTGTAGGTACCTGTAGAGTGCATTAGTAAAGGATTTTGCAGCTTGGACAGCATTATCCTTTAGCATGGGGGCTTTGAAACTTTCCACCTCAGTATTAAGTAACGTGAAGTTTGCTTTTGAAAAGTTTTTCATGGTGGTTTCCTTGACCGGAGGTGGGAAGAATGTGGATATCCAGAGTGATTTAGTTTATGGTCAGATCTAACCAGTGAGGGGATGACTTCCGGTGTGGAACAACGGTCACCCATGTCGGTGATGACCAGGTCCAAAATGTCACCTCTGGTCGGGGTGTTGACCAGCTGATCCAGGGCGTTTGCGTTTATAAATTCTAGAAAATGTTGGGCAAGGGAGTTAGTACTGGAGTAGTTCTCCCAGTTATTGTTTGGGTAATTGAAATAACCCAATATTAGGGTGTTTGGTAGGACCTATGTTTCCCAGAGTTTCCAGAAATGCAGAATGGGGGCCCTGGAACATGGTAGGTGATCTGTAGCAAGCTACAATTTGAATTGCAGTTTTACCCATTGTTAGTTGCATGTGGATGATCTCTGAAGCATCGTGCTGTGTTGCTAACCTGGAGGTGTGGGTATCCTTGATGAATATGGATATGCCCCCGCCTTTTGTATTTCGGTCCGGGTTCTGTGGCTGAAATGTATGGTATGAGTTGTAACCTGGTAGTGCTGGGGTGCTCTCTGGAGCCTTAAACCAGGTTTCTGTTACTGCACATATATCGATTTTCTCCATACTGAGGAGTGCCTTGAGTGCATGCATTTTGAGGTATAGACTTCTGGCATTGAGTAGCATTACCTTTAGTTTTTTGTTACTTGTGCTACTTACGGCAGTGGGTTTGTCTTTTGAGCCTTGCCTCAAAAAGGCACTATGGGGGTGGCAAGAGCCTTGCCCAGTATTCGAAAGCCTAAGGGTGACAGGTGCAAGCAGTCTCTAGTGAAGCAGCGTGGCTTGTCGAGCATATCATCCCAGGCGGACAGACACTGGGTCCCCTTTGAATGACACCAGAAGCTTAGCCAATTGTTGAAACTGATTATTTTTTCTTTATACTGCAGTATCATTCTTGGTGAGGGCAGGATGCTACTCGGGGTTAGGGTCATACCGGCCTGGGCTATGTGATCAGATAGCTCTTCCACATCTCTTCATGTAGTCCACGGAAGTACAGCTCAGGTCATTCACACCAACATGGACAATGAGAGTCATATTTGTACTTGAGTGACCTGAGTGCTTGTGTTATGTGGTGGATCCTGGCTCCCGACAGGCAGCTATCCGTAACCTTCTCTTTGTTCAGCCTAGTGAGTGGGACATCATTGTGCCTGACTATAGAGTCACCTATTACTAGTGTATTGGGTATGTTATTTTGTCCTAAGGACTGTGATTGCGTGGCACACTGTTTTTGTGACGTATGTGTTTCATGGTTTGTGTTAGGGAGGTGGCGGTTGATTGGATGTCTGCTTTGGAGGCCTCTGTTACTTTTGCAGATTTTTATTTAGAGCCTCCGAGTATACTTTTGTGTATTTGTGCGCTTTTTTACTGATGCTGGTGTAATGGGTCCGTGTGAGACTGGTGGTAGGATGCAAGTAATTCCCTTCTCTTGAGTGTCTGATCCAGTCTTTGGTTGAGAGAGCTTAGCCTCCAGTTTGGCTGTATAATTGCATCTCTTGCATGTATTCGTGTTTGGTGGTAGGAGGAGAGGGTTGTGTGTACATGAGGCAGTTGTAATATTGCCTCAAAATGCCCAAATTCACCAGTTGGACTGGAGAGTACACCTGAAACTGCCCTCTGGACATGCTTGGATAGGTACAGTGAACTGTTTTACTGACTGGCTGATAAGGTTGAATAGAGAGCCTTGTCCTTCTGTACTCTAGAGGGGGTCTAGTGCTGGGGTTTATTAGTGCTTACTATGAGTTTTGAGCAAGTGCCGGGCTGAGAAATAAATGGTTTGAGTCCTTTAAGTTGAAAGTTTTAGTTCCGAGGGAGAAATTAAAGAGGAGACTTTGTGGAGTCGGGAATAGTTATACCCTAGCTTACCGGCGCTGCCCGCCGTGCAAAACCGCACAAATGCAGTTTTTATAACAGGGAAATGAAAAAGAAATTAGCCCAAAATGGCCAATAAATTACTAATTTCTGGGCTGAAACCACTCCTCCAGGGACAGATAGGCTGCTCAAAGCTCCCCTCTCTCACAGGTAAACAGAGCACTTCCTTCTATCCAAGTAAGGTATGGGCAAACACAGAAACTTGTACAGCCCTGAATTCAGCACTAACCTGAAAACTGGACTATACTAGCTTAGAAAGGTAGGAAACCAGTATTTTTTTTGTTTTTTGCTTTGCTTTTTTTCAGAAAATAAAGCAGATACAGTAAAAAAAAAAACAAAAAAACACTTTAAATGCACAGGAACGGCTATCACACTTGAGTGTGTAGCCTACAACAGTTTAAACAAGTAATTTAAACACAAGAATGACTTTGTAAAAGTGCAGGCAGTAAAATAAGTGCAATATGTGGCTGAAACAAGCTTTTTAAATCACAGAAGCTCTAAAAAAATTGGCATTTTAGGCAGAATTGGCTAAAGGCAGCAAGAAAAAGCAGAAAAATGATAATCACTCCAAAGTCTCTCTTTTGTCTCTGCTGCTGTAGAACTCTGCAGGGCACTAGGCAGGAGCTTACTGAGCTGTATACCTCACCAAGAGGATCCTAGGCCTTAAAGACTTGCCCTATGTGGAAAGACTAAAAAAAACTCCAACTTTTCTTGGTATCTTATCGCCTAGTTGGAAGCTATTTCTGCTTGACCTACAAAGCCATGTCAGACAAAGCACTACTAGATATGCTACATCTAAAGAAATTCCAATACCTCCATTACACACACACCAGAGACCTCAACCTCATTACCAACAACCAACAGAACGTGGTGGAGGGAAAGGTTCCTAACTGAGAGACTGCCCATGCTCTGGAATAGACTTCTCTTACATGTCAAGCAGAGCACCTCACTGACCCTCTTCAAGAGAAATCTTGATGACTAGATGGGAAATCAAAATTTCACCCTGAGGATCATTTCAGTGACCTTGCTGGACAGAGGCATGGGGAAATAATGTTGGGCTGCATGTTGCCAGGGAATCTTTTGGGCTAGGACTGTAAAGGCTCCAGGGCCATTAGCCTAGTACACTCGTATGAACCTAATAAAACAGACATAGCTTCATACTACTTTTTGTTAAGAAATTTCACTTTTCACCTTCAGCATTGTAGGCTTTATCATGAATCCTCGAGCAAAGAAGTTTTGAGCAGGGTGTGTGTCTGTGTGTCTCTTGTGCACGGATATAGAGAACATGCATATTCACCTTGTACACAAGTGCACACATTTTCAAGCTTGCATGCACATGCATTCTTATACAAGCACACACCCATTACTTTTTGTTTACTTGCTTTTAGCATGCATAAAAAAAAATAAAATAATGGTGGCCATTTTTTGTACTGTCTGAGCTTTACTGCAGCCATGAAGCCATGGCCTTTCTTTTTTATTGCTGGGTGATGTGTATGAATTAATAGCTGTAATGGAAAAGATTCATTGACCAGTAGGGTATTGGTGTATGTTTAGCCCATTACCTAAAAATATTCAATGTGCTAAAAGAAAAAAATCAGCTAAGTATGTAATTCACTGTTGTCTCCACTTTACAGTCCCTTTTAATGAAGGAGTTGGAGAAAATTTGTCTATTTGACAGCTTTTAACCACTTCTGTTATCTTTCACTGAACTGATTTTAAACTTCTGATCACTGTAATAACATCTCTGCTTTGCACACTACTCAGACCACATTCCTTGCTTTTTAATGATGTGTCACGATTGGCCAGACATACTGTTTCTGGACTGAAACCAAAGTTTAATGTTCACACGGGTTTAGTTCAGCTTCATTTCAGAATGGAGAAACTGAAAGGACAAGGGCATGCTATAGAATTAGATACATTTAATGTTACTTGCTTGAATGATAGCATATACAAGTGTGGTTATTTCTTCTATATAATTTACAGTCTGTCCCTACTTCAGTGAAACTTCATCTGTATCTTATTACCAGAATCTGTGATGATGCATTGTAAAGCAGTCATCTACACTCATTTCAGCCTAATAACCAGAGTTCTGTATCGGGTGGTGTTCTTGGATTTCTGAAATATTCTAGCTGCACATTTATCATTCCTTACTATATAAATTCTCTTACTATATTCTGGCCACTTTACATTCTACAACCCCTTGATGTAGTATAGCATTTGGGCAGTTTTGTTAATTTTGCTTCCACTATGAGTGGACAACAGTTTCCCAAGCCTCAACTCCAAAAGACAACCTGCTGAAAATAACTTCCCAACCTTTCCAGTTCTGGCAATAACTATATCCAAAAGAAATTTCCATTGTTTTTCCACAACATGAAAGTAGGCTTATAGTTTTATTTCCCTTTCATTTAAAGATGGATTTAAGAAGTGCACGTCTCCATCCTTGAGGAATCCCGCCCTACTTATGACCCAGTAATACCATATTGTAATTGTATTGTATGTTCAAGTTGAAGTGTTCTCAAATCAGTGTTACTAATTCTGTCTTCTCCCTGTGCTTTTCTGGTTTGCTTAGTATTTTTTCAAAATAATCTAATTTATTTTCAATATCTCTGAAGCTACTTCGCTACTATCCCAAATATATTTACATAATTGTGTTCATACTATTTGACTTCACAACCTGTTGTGTTTAAGTTTATTCTAAAAATTATGAGCAAATTCTTAAAGATATACTGGAATAGCTACAATCACCTGCATTAGAAGCTGAAGTTAAGTGCAAACTTGCAGTACTGTATTTTAGTCTTCTGTTAAGTGCAAACTTGCAGTTTTAAAAGTACTGTATTTTATTTTTTTCTGTTACCTAATTGTTTCATTGAATTGCTGTGTTGTCTCTCTGCAGTTAGTTCTCCACCCACCCTCCCTGTTCTTGTCTTGGTGTTGGTGGCTCTGGAATTGCCCGCCCCTCCTGTAAGTTTGTAATAGGACACTCCTCCTGGGTCCATCTCATTTGCTCACTTAACCCCGAGTACAGTGAGATCATATTCTTAGTCTAGTGTTCACTCTACATAATAGAGAGAGAAGATTTGAGAAGGCTAATCCACTTAGGTTTTTCCTTCCTCTCTCCTTGCACTTTACTAACAACAACAAAAATTGCACTTTATTCATCTGCTTTTACTGTATTTGTTTCCTCCTACTTTATTTTGCTTTTACCTCTTCTTAAAAGTACTCAATTTTATTTATTCTGCTGCATTTATTATTGCTTTGTAGTAGCCTGATTAAATTGTAATTGTTATTCTAAGTCTTTTGGTTTAAGCACTTGGGCTTCATACCAGTTGTTTTACATTAAGAATGTTTGTGGTCTGCACTGTTGTGGGAGGAGAGGCTGGATTCTGCCCTTCTGACCTGGGAATTTCTGGTCACATGCTTATTGTGCCTGCTTATTTGAACTGTTTCTTACTAACATTGGTGCACCTTATTGCTGTAGCCTAGACCAGATTCAGGCCTGCTGAATCTAGCTTTGTATAACTTGAGCACTGATCTTGGCCATCTTTTTTTTTTTTTTTTTCCCTGCACCCTAGTGGCAGGAGTGTGCAGTTAAAACTTGTCTGATAGAAGATTGCTGGAACAGGGTCAGTTCTGACCTTTTCTGGTTAATTGGGTAACTTGTTTAAATCAGTTTGTTTATTTTCTATTGTTTTATTTATATATATATATATATATATATATATATATATATATATATATATATATATATATATATATATATATATATATATATATATATATATATATATATATATATATATATATATATATATGCAATTTATTAATCTGCTTTTACTGTATTTGTGTTTCTTCCTACTTTATTACTAGGGACATTGACTACAACTCTGATCTGAGATATATAACCATAAGTATCATTTTATGTGCATTTAAAGTGTTTTTTAATTGTATCTGCTTTATTTTCTGAAAACAAAAAAATATACTTGTTTCCCACCTTTCTAAGCTATTATAGTCCCAGTTTTCAGGTTAGTGCTGAATTCAAGGGCTGTGTATTTGCCCATACTTTACTTGGATAAAAGGAAGCTTCTCTGTTGACCTGTGAGAGAGGGGAGCTTTGAGCAGCCTATCTGTCCCTGGAGGAGTAGTTTCAGCCCAGAAATTAGTAGTTTATTGGCCATTTTGGGCTTATTTCTATCTCTTTCATTTCTCTGCTATAAAAACCACATTTGCCTGATTTTGCTTGTCAGGCGGCGCCGGTTAGCTAGGGTATAACTATATTCCAGGCTCCACAAAGTCTCCTCTTCAATTTTTTCCTTGGAACTAGACAAACTTTCAACTTAAGCCATTCATTTCTCAGCCCGTCACTTGCTCAAAACTTTTATAGCAAATACTTTTAAACCCTAGCAGTAGACCCCTGTATACTGTACAGAAGGACAAGGCTCTCTATTCGACCTTACCAGCCAATCAGTAAAATAGTTCACTGTACCTATCCAGGCATGTCCAAAGGGCAGTTTCAGGTGTACTCTCCAGTCCAACTGATGAATTTGGGCATTTTGAGGCAATGTTAAAACTGCCTCATGTACACAGACAACCCTCTCCTCCTACCACCAAACACTAATACATGGGAGAGATGGAATTATACAGCCAAAATGGAGGCTAATCTCTCTCAACCCAAGACTGGATCAGACAGTCAAGAGGAGAAGGGAAATACTTGCATCACACCACCAGTCTCGCATAGACCCATTAAATCTTCACCGGCAAAAAACACACACAAATACATGAAAACCTACTTGGAGTCTCTAAATAAAAATCTGCAAAAGCAACAGATGCCTCCAAAGTGGACATCCAAGCAACCTTCACCCCCAGCAACACAAACCATGAAACACATACTTCAAAGAACCATTGCGCCACGCAATCACAGCCCTTAAGGCAAAATAACATACCTAA
This sequence comes from Protopterus annectens, assembly GCF_019279795.1. NCBI lineage: Eukaryota > Metazoa > Chordata > Ceratodontiformes > Protopteridae > Protopterus > Protopterus annectens. The sequence continues at coordinate 85,710,524 of NC_056725.1, forward strand.
CACACTAGTAATACATGACTCTATAGTCAGGCACACTGATGTCCCACTCACTAGGCTGAATAAGGAGAAGGTTACTGTTAGCTGCCTGTCGGGTACCAGGATCCGCCACATAACACAAGCACTCTGGTCACTCCAGAACAAGTACAAATACGACTCTGTCATTGTCCATGTTGGTGTGAATGACCTGAGCCATACTTCCCTGGGCTACATGAAGAGACATGGAAGAGCCCTCTGTTCACTTAGCCCAGGCCGGTATGACCCTAACTCTGAGTAGCATCCTGCCCTCACCAAGAATGATACCATGGTATAAAGCAAAAATCAATTTCAACAATTGGCTAAGTTTCTGGTGTCATACAAAGGGGATCCAGTGTCTGTCCGCCTGGGGTGACATGCTCGACAAGCCGCGCTGCTTCGCTAAAGATGACTTACATCTGTCACCATTAGGCTTTTGAATACTGGCCAAGGCTCTTGCCACACCCATATCGCCTTTTTAAGGCAAGGCTCAAAAGTCAAACCCACTGCTTTAAATAGCACAAGTAACAAAAAACTGAGGGTAATGCTACTCAGTGCCAGAAGTCCAAACCTCAAAATGCATGCACTCGAGGCACTCCTCAGTATGGAGAAAATCAATATATGTGCAGTAATAGAAACCTGGTTTAAGGCTTCTGAGAGCACCCCAGCACTACCAGGCTGCAACTCATACCATAAATTTTGGCCACAGAATCCACACCAAAATACAAAAGGTGGGGGCGTATCCATATTCATCAAGGATGCTCACACCATCAGGCTCGTGGCAGAACACGATGCTTCAGAGATAATCCACGTGCAACTAACAATGGGCAAAACTGCAATTCACATTGTAGCTTGCTACAGATCCTCATATCTGGAAACACTGGGAAACATATATATAAATATATATATATAAATATATATTATATATATATAAGGGTCCTACCAAACACTCTAATATTGGGTGATTTCAATTACCCAAACATTAACTGGGAGAACTACTAGAGTACTAACTCCCTTGCCCAACATTTCCTAGAATTTATAAACCCAAACACCCTGGATCAACTGGTCAACACTTCCACCAGAGGTGACAACATATTGGACCTGGTCATCACCAACATGGGCGACTGGTGTTCCACACCGGAGGTCAACCCCTCGCTAGTTAGAGCTGACCATAAACAAATCACTCTGAATATCCACATTCCGCCCCCACCCCCGGACAAGGAAACCACCATGAAATACTTTTCAAAAGCAAACAGAACGTTACTTAAGACCGAGGTGGAAAGTTTCAAAGCCCCCATGCTAAAGGATAATGCTGTCCAAGCTGCAAAATCCTTTACTAATGCATTCTACGGGCACCTACAAGAATGCATGGATAGTGCTATCAGAAGCAAAACCAAGACTCACTCCTCCAAGAAAAGGCAACCAGTCTGGTGAACCCCTGCCATAAACAAGCTATACAATAGAAGGAGGAAGCTAGTACAGAAGTGTAAAATCCCAAGAAGGGAAGACATCCCTGATCAGTATCAACAAGAAACTGATCCTTCATAAAATCATCCAAGGCGAGCTTCAAAAGAAAAATTGCCAAAGCGAGCTTCGAAAGAAAAATTGCCAAGGACTCTAAAGATAACCACAAGGCATTCTTTAGCTATGTCAAGAATCTAAGTGGCAATTCTCAGATCTGCTCAGAGTTTGTGCAGAATGGCACAAAATACACTGAACCGACCGATTATTGCCAACATCCAGGCAGCCATGTTCAGTGCAAACTTCACCCCCAAAAGAGCCCATAACCATACCAGAAGAATGTAGGGCCCCTGAAATCACAGACACTCAGGTTAAAACAGCCCTCTCCAAAGACAAAAATACAACATCATTGGGACTTGACGGTGTCCCAGGCTGCATCCTACATGAGCTCAAAGACAAACTAACCCCTCATGTAAACACACTGTTCAAACTCAGCCTCTGCACAGGCTACATAACCATAGAGTGGTGCACAGCAATGGTTATCCCACTCCACAAAGGTGGAGTCACAGCAGACCCTGGGAACTATCACCCTATAAGCCTGAGATCTGCAAGGCTATGGAGCACATCATCATGGAACTCATTAACAGAGACTTTTTGAACCTCCAAACACTGGACCCTACCCAGTTTGCCTTTAAGGGCAGGTCATGCCTCCTAAACCTGGTGGACTTCTTTGAGACTGTTACCAAGGCTATAAATGAGGGAACGGTGGTACACACAGCCTACCTAGACCTCACAAAGGCCTTCAACACCATTCCCCATTCTGGTATTATAGACAAGCTCATCAGCCTGAACATAAACCTCTACATCACAAGATGGGTTGCCAGATGGCTCACAGACGGAACCCACATGGTCAGAGTTGTGGGAGCTAGGTTCGACTATAAACCAGTTACAAGTGGCATCCCCAAGGCTCAGTCCTAGGACCCCTCCTGTTTGGCATATACTTCTCAGAGGTACAGGCAAGCACAGGAGGACTATGGCTGACCATGTTCGCAGATGACTGCAAACTAGGGGCTATAATTGACTCTCCGGCTGACACGGACATCCTTCAAAAGGGTCTCGATGAGACTGATACCTGGTGTCAAAATCATGGCCTCAAGCTAAATGCCAAAGAGTGCATAGTCATCCCCTTTGGAAAAAAGAAAGTACCCACAAACTACCACGTGGGTGGTAGTCCCCTAAATACGGAAGATGTTATAAGGGATCTGGGGACCCAAGGAGATAGTAATCTCTCTCCTTTGATAATCATTTCCTTTGATAATCACATTGCTAAAGTGGTTAGAAAATCCTTCTGTCTGGCTCACTTAATCACAAAAGGGTTCGCATCCATGTCATTGTGCCCCTCTGCTCATCACTCATCAGACCAATGAGTACAACACCCCATTTTGGGATATACCTTATAAGACACCTACAACAGCTGGAAAGACCGCAGAATTACCTCACCAAGAGGATCACTGACCTCAAACAGATGCCCTATGCAGCTTGACAGAAGAAACCCCAGCTGTACTCTGTTGCATACCGCCTACTCAGAGGTGATCTCTGCCTGACATACAAGGTCATGTCCAACCCAGAATTGATGGACATGCTCCACCTAAAGAAAACCATATCCCCTCAAAACACATGCTCTAGGGATCTAAACCTCATCACAGCAATAAATAGGATGTGCTGGAGGGATAGATTCCTGTCCCAGAGACTTCCCATGCTTTGGAACAAGATTCCAATCTACATTAGGCAGAGCTCCTCACTAACACTCTTCAAGAGAAACCTTGATGAGTGGATGGGAAACTAAGTTTACCTCTGGGATCACTTCAGTTTCTCTGCTGGACAGAGATGCAGGGAACTAATCTAAGGGGGTGGTGAAAGCCAACACATTCTGCCTAGGCTTATAAATGCCTTCGGCAGATAGCCTAGTAACCTACCTATGAACCAGTGAAAAGTTCCACTTTTATAGATGGAAGGTAACAACCATCGCCATTGTGTTGTGTGTCAGTATTGCCAAAACATAAGTTGTGAAACTAGCATTGTTGGTTTGTTTTTGTTTTATGCACAAATAGGTGTAGGACCCTATTTCTTGATGGGTAACACCTAGTTATGTGTAGTTGTCTGTGTGTGCATGTGTTTGTAATTTATTTACAAGTGTATGATTAGTCTTTTAATGTTTTAAGCAGGAAAATGGCTTATAGCTTTTCAATCATTGTCTTTGTTAATGGTACATACATATTCTCAGTAGTGGCTGGTTGTAACAAGAATTTCACAGACCATCCCTAATAGACAAAGCAATAAACAGTTGAGCACTGCGGGAAGATAAGATTTATGCCAATGTGTGAAAAGGCTGACAGTAATTTACCCACAGTGAGGCTCAGACAATCAGTAATTTACCCACAGTGAGGCTCAGACAATCTTGCCCATTTTACTCCCAGCAGAACTAGCTGTAGTAGGGATGGAAATACAACTCTGAGTACTGCTATATGGTATGGTATGGTATAAAAGATGAAGAAAAATATCCACTAGAAAGTAATGAATTAACCCACTCAAGCCAATAATGCAATTTTTGTGTTCAATATGCACTTCTATATCACTGTTGCATTGTTCTTCAAAGTAGGGATCTCCTGCCAAGGAGAACACAATGTCCGGCCAGTATACCAAAGTCTTTAGATCTTGTATGCATCATATGTCATATGTATGCTCCCTGCACAGGGCATGGGGCATAAAGGTGACGTATGGACACAGTCAACCCAGAACTTGCAGTCAGTCTGAATGGTGTCATTGCTCATCTGTCTCCACATCCTTTTCTGTGCTGAATACCTAGCCATCAGATAAGCACCCCATTGGGGTCTTTTGTCTTTATTCTTTGGTCTTGTTCTTTTTAGTTACCTAGAGTTCACATCATCCAAGAAGGGAAAATGTCTGTGTGAAAGGCAGATTCTTCATAAAGATCATCACAAACGGTGCCTTTTTTGTCTGGGTGCTTCCCACGACCATATATCCTGTAGCATTTGTAAAGTATATGTGTTTAAGACTCTTAGAAGCCAGTAGTCTTCCCTGGCCATCTATCTTGAGAACCAGAGGCTTAAACTCTTAGCCCAGGGTAGCATGGTGGAATCTTCTGACCCCAAGGTTACATTCAAGTAAGAAGCCCAAGAAATCTCGGCTAGATTCTTTCTGTCCAACCTCCACAGGATGTTTATCTAGAAGCGGATGATAGCTCTATAGGCCATCTGGTATCTGTTAGATTCCTCTGCCACTCTCCCATCGGAGACCAGCATGGATCCTTCCTTTTGCACGTCTTCAGAGGCTTTGCAGGCATCTGCTCCAGATTTTGAAGGGGAACCACAACTGATTATCTTGGGCAGACCTATAGGGATTCCACAGATTTTGGTCTGTTCTGGCTTCAGTGGTACCTCATGTCTGTTTGGCTTCAGCATTGCCACCCTCTAGACTAGGAAGGAGAAGAACACTGAAATCCAAAGTGGGAATTCAAGTGTTTGATTCAGCAACTTTCCTCAACCCAAGCCTGCCAAAATACAAGATTTCTTGTCCTAGCATAAATTGATAGTTTTGCAGTACTGCTAACAATAAAGCAGTAGTATTGCTTGCAGTACTTTACAACATTGGAATACAATACTTTCTCAGTTACTAGCTTTGCTTGGCAACATAACTAATGATGCAAACTGATGGAAGACTGAATCATGATACAAAAATAGGATGTCTACCCAGAAATGCATACTGGTAAAATATTTCAAATGCACTTGGGAATTATAACCTTCAAATCTGTTTGCTCAGCACTTTGTTCATTTTGCTGCATATAATTTTGGGCTAAATTGTTATAAACTATAATTTCATGAGTATATTTTTAAAACCAGTCACTTTTTTTTCATATATTCAAGCTTGAAGGGTTTCATTTCTGACAAATTTCATGTTGGACCAAAAATATGTGGAGAGCTGGTATTGGCTTCAGTGTGTATGTGTATGTGTATGTTTAAAATGTATATATTTTTTTCAGTAAATGAATTTGGATGCTTTATTTGGGCAGCCACGGTGGTGCAGTGGTTAGTGTTGCCACCTCACAGCAAGAGGTTCTCCGATTCGATCCTTTGCTGGCATGCCTTCTGTGTGGAGTCTGCATGTCCTCCCTGTGGTTGCATGGGTTTCCTCTGGGTGCTCTGGTTTCCTCCCACATACTGAAGACATGCTGTAGGTGGATTGGGCACTCTAAATTGGCCCTAGGTGTGTGTGTGTGTGTGTGTGTGTGTGTGTGTGTGTGTGTGTCTTCTGTGGAAGGTTGGACACCGGGCTGGCACTCGACACCGTAAAACTCCGTTGCCAATCATAAGCAGACAGGTGATCTGCTGAGGTGGCCCCTAACTGGGAAAAGCCGAAAGAAGAAGAAAAATTTGGATGCTTTATTTCAAGGTGTACACAGCATCACCAAAATAAATTTTTGGAGCTAGCACCTTAATGCACATATCTATATGCACTATTACCAATAAGCAGAATTACTTAATGAAAGACTGACTTAATGGATGCCCTAAATTAGAGGTAAAGGTAGACGGACATTTTTTATATTTGCAAATGATTACATTTGTTTTTGTTTCGCAGATCCTGATATCCAGCATGTTGTACTTCAGGATATTTGAACAATCAAATAACTATACGTTTATTTATTCAGTGTACATCTCCTAACATCTGTCCACGCACAACTCCTTTTCCTATTTTTGCATGTTGTGCTTGGGGAACATGTATTCTTGACTGATATTAGCTATTGTGTATCTCTGACTTGCCTTTTATTTGGTAGTGTAGTTTATTGTTTAGTGTCTCTCTATCTGAAAATATGTTTCAGAGAGTACACAAGAACAAGGTTTTTTTTTTCCTTTTTAAGTTCTGCTGTAACTGCATTTATGCATATTTTATATAAAAAAATAAAATGTTTTTGTATAGCCAAGTATTTTTATATATGTAGTAGAAAAAGTAGAAGTAGACCACCACGATAAATGCACAGTTTATTGAAAGGTAGATGAGCGCTTTCGCGTGCACAAACTGCACGCTTCTTCAGATCTAATACACTAACTGTTTGACTCCATTTATATATTAAAAAGGAAGTATCCATTCCCTACTAATTAATCGGATGAAACAAATAATCAGTCAATCAGATAATTAAGACAATCAAAAGGTGTAACCTCGCTTCTATACTGAAAGCTTTTAAAATGCTCCTGTATTACACCTCTATTTACATAAAACATGTTCTAAACAAGGCAACTACATTTTTATATATGGGTGCAAATCAGTTTATTAAAATCTTTCTGTTAATAAAAAGCTCAACAAGTGAGGAGGCATTTTGCATTTTCTGAGAGCTGTACTTCAGCTCTGGTATCTTACTCACACTGTGATCAAAAAAGTAGTAGAGTGCACTTGTAGGTTTATATGCAAGTACTAGGCTAGATGCCCTTGTGGGTCATTTGAAGCCTAGGCGGCTCCTCTCAAAGATGAGAATTAAAATCTTGACTTTGGTCTGTTAGGTAAAAAAAAAAAAAAAAAAAAAACTTAACCATGATGCTAACCTTCCCCCTTTAATTATGAGAGAAGCTTGGTGCCAAATGCTTATGAAAGTTTCAAAATAAAGAACTTTACAATATTTACAGCATATATACAGCTTTGGCTGCTAACTCTGTCTCTGCAACATTTTTCCTTGCATAAAAAAAAAAAAAAAACCACTTTGTATCAAGCACAAGGATCTGCAAAAAAAGCATATATTTTTATAAGACCCTTTAAAAAAACATTTGACTTTGCAGTTTGTCATATATATATTGTTTTATTTTAGAATATTCATGTTTGCTTTTGTTTCTGTAGGAACCTGGTCAAGGCTTTGCAGCAAGTTATTTTAAGTAAAGCGAATGAATGACTGACTTCAAACATACTGATTGCTTTTCCATTTTTAAACTTAATTCCCATATAGCAGACTCAGCTATATTTTGTTGTGAAATTTGCCTGTGAATTAATTAAAATGTCAGATTTATTATTTTCTTTGGCGCACTTTGCTGCTTGCATGATAGTCATAATGAAGATTGTGATTAACTAAACTGATTACTTGTAGTAGAGAGATAAATGTATTCCACAAAAAGCACTAGTGTGCAGACTGATCCAGAGTGCTTATCTGAGGGTCTCGGTTCTGCCAGAAAGTAGGATTTTGGTTACACTGAGTCACAGTTGAGCAACCTCTAATACCTGTGACAATACAGTGTTAATCAGCATTGTACTGGTATATGACATGGGTCTGACTGTCTGTCTGCAGCTGTAAAGGGTTATCTGTGTAGACAGGAATATGAAAACAGAAGGACTGTATAGTGGCACATTTTCTTAATTCTAGTTCCTTGCATTATTGTCTACTTTTGGTCCTTCTGTACCATTCATTACACAAGTAACATAACCATCAAAATGTCCTGTTACAACATTCTGTATTTTAAATATACTTGTGCCAAATTAGTTTTGCTTGCTAAAATCACTTTCTTGTTCACTTTTCAGCAAACCCAAGGAAACTGTCTTCAGTGTTGGTAAGTTTTGTTTATGGTTTTTACATTAACTGTGCATTAACTGTGCATGTAATTTGCGTACATTCCGAATGCTTGTATACAATGCATAAACATTTGTGTTTGTACCAGCACATATAAACTATGATTATCATTTTAAATATTTGCCTAGCAGAAGGATTTCATTTTATCTGTCAGCATATTGTAACAGTCCATCCTGCTTTGCAGAGGTGTACTTCTGAAACAACACATTCTTTACCTGAATGTACTGTAAAAATGTGTCCTGTATTCATTACATTTAACATTGCAATTCTTTATAAGCTGTCTTGATTATGATGGATGATGAAGTTTAATTCTGTATGTTAACTTTGGAGCTTTGCCTATATTATAAGTGAAAACTCCGGAGAAAAATTATATATTTGTAGATGTAACAAACCAATATAATATGTGCATAATAAATGTGTAGAAATAATTATTGTAATAAAACACAGAACAGGAAAACTGTAACAGAACATCTTTACAGTATCCAGTGTTTTACACACTGGACTGAATAAAAGTCCCCAAAGTATTGGAAATGAACTACACATGTAAATCTGGAGAGACATACCACCTTACCATGTAAATGGAGATCTATTAGACTTTTGAGAATCAGTAAGCAAGAGAGTAATGTAAGTAAAAAGGCAGAAGAAAGAAGAATGTATCTTCAGACACTGGAGCTTTTTAAGAAACTTTTGAGTAATTTCTGTGACGTTTATCAGAAGACCATTCCAGCACTGGGGAAACTACTTTTGAGAAAGCAGACCCCTTATCTATTACTGGGGAATGAGGGATACACTCTTGAACAAACCAACATTCTATGTAAGACATTACCTACAACAAAAAAAGTATTACACAGTTCTATTATATTAATTGTTACTGTTTTTAAAGAGCTTCATTTGTGTTCTCTCTCTCTCTTATTAACTTGGCATCAGCTGATCTACTGTGCATGTGTAAGTCTATACTGTCACTACTTGCACAGCATGTCTGGTTTATTGCAATTGCTGCCAGTTTCTTAATAAAAAGGGAGTCGTGTGCACACGCATCCAGCTGTAATTTGTTCATTCCTGATATGCGAGTGTTTTTTGTAAAAGCATTTTCTAAATTATTATGGGCTTTAGTTGCATTACATTGTGTGTGAGTATTTATTTTTTCTAATTTGAGTTTGGCTCATTGTTTCTTCATTTAGCAGTGGAGATGATGGTGACTGTACATTTGCAGTGATATCTTTGGACATTTTCCTAGGAGTAATGCTGAAATTAAAATGTATGAGTGACCAAACACTTGCTTTTTATGGCTGTGAATTTCTGTTCTGTAATATGCTCTGCATGTACTGAAGTGTATTGTAGGACTGATAGCACAACACCTTTCAGTTGGAGGATGGTTTGTGGAACATAGACAAAACAGATTGGTTTAAAACTGAACAAAGCTAATACAAGCTCCATATTGTTCAATATTTGTGTATCTGACAGATGAAAAAAAATGCTGGAGCTTAAGTTATATAATTAGTGGGATGGCTTTGGTACCATTCTCTGTACCGAATCTATGCCATGAATTGGAGACTAGGAGGTTTAAGAGGAGAGTTAGTGACTGGGAATTGTTATTTTTATGTTGGAGAGAGAGGGAGGGGGAGATGGGGGCATCAGTATGTTTGCATTGACCTAGTTTTGTGGATAGACCACACTAGTGAAAAAGAATTAATGTGACACATTTCCAGGATTGTGGGATGTAACGCATTAAATTGCTATAACTAATATAAAGACTGAGACAGTGGGTAGGAAGGCTGTTTATGCTTTTCATTGTTTCACAAATAGTGGTTGTGGCTATTAATAAAGGAGTACCATTTTGGAAAGATTTGGGTGGGAGTTTTTAATGAGGAAATAAGTTAATAATGGACAGAGCTGATTTATGTGATGAATGCTGCTTAATGTGTAGTATTATTTTAGATGTTTGTGGTCAGGATGTTAACCTTGCTGCACAGCAGACTTATAGTCACCTTTACAGAGTACTTAGTCTTCAAATGCATTCATTCTTCCACAATGTCTTTGATGTATCTGATGACCTTGGGAAAAATGTATTCCAAAATCATTTGGCTTTGATAGGAGCCTGTTTGTTGTAAATGTTGGCAAGTGGTCAGCTGCCCAGTCTAGACTTGTTGCCACATAGGCAACCACTTTGTCTCTAGACTTGAGAGGAATGTTTGTAAGTTAAGGTTGCACATATTGCAGGACACACTCTCTCTCTCTCTCTCTCTCTCTCTCTCTCTCTATATATATATATATATATATATATATATATTTCTATAGTGAGAAATTGTTAGGCTATGATACTAAGATGAAATCTAAAAAAACATTTTTTTCTGGTGGCCTTTTCTACTCCTGTAGCTGTATGAGATGCATTAATCAGAATAGCTGTGTTTTGAGAGTAAGAATATAAATCGTAGAGTAGGTGTCGACATCTCTTTTTAGGTCAGCTTGAAGTATTTTATATATCCCTCTCTGCCCCTGATGCAGGCTAAAGCCCTAACTACCCGAGTTTAAATGATGGCTTGAATGCTTGAAGGTGAAGGCAGGGATGATGAACATGGCCATTCTGCGGGGAGGAGGGAGGGGGGAACAAATTCAGGGCACACTACTACAGTTAGTTGGAGACAGAGGAAACCACATTGGTGTTGTGCTTGAAGCTGTGTGAGATATTCTGCGACTGTCAGCCCCTTGCAGAAGTGAGCAGCAATTTAGTGCTGACTCCAGTGGCACACTCTGCATTTGGGGTGTTATGGAGCATGTTCAGGGGGCAGAGAAGGAATTGGAGAAAACACTCCCTGTCAGTAATATGTGAACCTACTCCAGGGTCCTTCATCTTCTTTCCAGTGGGTATAGCCTAGAGTGGAGGGGAAGGCTGATTGTCGTCTCTAGGGAGCCAAATGTGCAAAAAAAATTTATGCTTTCACATGATATTTTAGTTGCCAGCCATGAAGGAATTTGCTCAGTGGTATTTTTATGAACTTCAGAGGAGATGTTGTGGCACTCTGTAATAATTTTGCATGTTAGGGTTAAGTTACAAGTAAGCTTAAGATTGAACCTATAGTGGTGTATGGGAGTAGGAAGAACCAGGTGAGTGACACAACTGCAGTTTACAGCTTTGTGTATATGATCTAAAAGTGCTACCTCAAATAACATGAGATTTGAGGATATGTTGCTTTAACCATGTTTCCAGTATTCCAGGAATGCCTGGATGGTGGTAGGAGATTTGTGACTGAAGCTGGAAAAGTGTGGTACTGATTATTTTCCATCATGTAGATACATTTTTTCTAAAACCTTTGTTTTAGCTCAGTCATAGTTATTGGAAATATCACCAGTGTCAAAAAAACCCACTATCCCATTTGTCTACTACCTT